>NW_028322118.1:1073894-1227307 GCF_001445615.1 Aspergillus lentulus
AGATCCGAGTATAAGCTAACATGGGTTGCAGAGAATATCAATGTATATAACTTGGTCTGCGATTCTCTGGGAATTGATCCGCTTCCCAACAACGGAACGCTGCGCCTTCCTCTACAGCCAGTGGGCCTTCATTCTGATCAAGATGCGCCGGTTGTCGACAAGCCTGCCGACCCTCCAATCAGCAGCGCTAGCGTGAGCGTAATCCCCTCGCAGACCATGACACCGGCCTCAACTCCATCAGAGGTGTCGTCAACAGCTTTTATCCAGCCAACTTCACCGTCTGAAAATGAGTCCAGCTCGGAGCCGCAAAACGAACCGGAAAGCGACGACGAGCAGGGCCCTACTTGGTGGGGAACCCTCTGGAGCAAAGTTGAGGAGCTCAAGGAATGGGCTACTGATATAATCGAGACCGTCAAGGACAATATCGTGTAAATTTGGATAGACGGGGCGATGTTACGAGATGACGTCGATGTCTCATTTAGTGGAGCGTTCCATGTTGATAGAGCCGACTATTGTCGGAGTAATAATCTAGATAGATACCCCTTTGCTTGTTAGATGAATGCATATCCAACAACCATAGAAGCATGAGTAAATACTAACCCATCAACCATGGAGCAGTGGCTGGCCAAACCAAGCCCATTTTGGAACCCCGATCGCTAGCTTTTGCACTTTGCTCACTATAAATGTGGGCCATCTCAGATCAGCTGTGGACCTGCGGCAAACTGATGCGGCGCATCTCGATCGTTGAATGGCTCCGCAGGACTGAGTCAGTCCAGCACAGTGCCACCCGAGTTTTGCCCAACTTGATCTCCGACAAGGGTCCCACCTAGCTTCTTATTCATTTGATTGGAGTCATATGCGCGGCACAGTCAGTTAAATGACGCCGCAGTGACACCGGCCTTTCTGCATGGGGCTTACGACCATGAGGCTCTTGCTGTGGGCCCAGGCTGGCCTTGTTGATGCCTATTGTTTCCGCTGTGCAACATGCGCGCGGACCTACAAGGCTACCGGCATATAAAGGCCTGAGAAATCGTATATAATGAGCGATGAAGACAGCTGGACTTCTTCCTCTTCGTCATTGATTTCTGACTGTCATCGATATCGCGTCCACGGCTACGCCGAACATGGCGTCGTATTTGGACCACAATATCAGCAATAATAGCAGAAATGCCACCACCATCGACACGGCTGTCCTGGACGCCTTTATACCGGGCTACTCTGTCCTCTCTCGCTTTCTGGTCTCGTACCTCCAGATCGATCTATCGTACTACCTGCCCTTCCTTGTGATGGCGGCTGCAGCGACCGCCTCCCTGCGCTACAGTATTAAAAGAATTATCCGTCTACTGGGGGAACACTTCACCTCGACGGCGGAGATCCGTCTCGACGACGAGATTTATAATTATCTCATGTTCTGGATGGCGCAGCAGCCGTTCACGAAGCGGACGACGCATTTCGTCGCGGGGACGAAGATCAGCAGCGGGATGCGGTACTGGGATTCCGATAACGGCGAGGGGTCAGACGACGAGGATTTCTGCGAGGATGACGACAGCGGCAGCGGGGACAACAGCGACATGCTGGCCAACTTCGATCGATACTGGAAAAAGGTCATCAGCAAGGACAAGTACCGCACGCTGCGGTTCACGCCCGCCGAAGGCACGCATTACTTCTGGTACAATGGGCGCCCGCTGGCGTTCATCCGGGAGCGGGAGGAGAACAACGGCGGCATGAGTCTGCGGTGGGTGCCGGAGCGGCTGTACCTGTCGTGTCTGGGAAGGGACCCCAGCATCCTCAAGGAGCTGCTGGCGGATGCGCAGCGGGCGTATGTGGCGCGCGACGGCAACCGGACGATCATCTACCGCGGGCAGAAGAGCGGGGTGGACGACTTCGACTGGGTGCGGTGTATGGCGCGGCCACCGCGGCCGCTGTCGACGGTTGTGCTGGACGAGGCGCAGAAGCAGGCGTTCATCGACGATATCAAGGAGTATCTGCATCCGAGGACGAGGCGGTGGTATTCGAATCGCGGCATCCCGTACCGCCGGGGGTACCTGCTGCATGGCCCGCCGGGCACGGGCAAGACGAGTCTGTGTTTTGCAGCGAGTGGGCTGCTGGGCTTGACGCTGTATCTGCTCAGTCTAAACTCGAAGAGCCTCGATGAGGATAGTCTGATGTCGCTGTTTTCGGCGCTGCCGCGGCGGTGTATCGTGCTGCTCGAGGACGTTGATAGCGCTGGGATCACGCAGAAGCGCGCAGAGGATGATTCCGCGGCGTCCGCTGTGCTCGTGGAAAAGGACAAGTCCAGCGCCGAGGAGAAGGAGCCCGAAACGAAGGCGAACAAGGGCGTTTCGCTCTCGGGTCTGCTCAATGTCATCGACGGAGTCGCCGCCAGCGAGGGCCGGATCCTCATCATGACCACCAACCATGCGGAGAAGCTGGATCCGGCTCTTCTCCGGCCAGGTCGCGTTGATATGACTATTGCTTTTGGATACGCTGACCGCGATGCAATGCGCGAGCTCTTCTCGGCCATCTATAGCATGCTCGAGGGCGATGCGCGGACATCCAAGATGAAGTCAGTTAGGAAGGCTCCATGGCCAAGGGAGAAACATGTCGACGCTACAGTCACTCAGCGGAAGCGGCAGCACCTGTCAAAAGAAAAGATTGCAGAACTGGCATCCGAGTTTGCATCACGCATCCCAGAGGGTGAATTCACCGCTGCTGAGATCCAGGGTCATCTACTCAACTATAAGAATGAGCCGGAGGCTGCTATCAACGCGGTCGAGGAATGGGTGAGGAGTGTTCGAGCCAAACGGAAGGAGAAGGAACAGTCCAAATGATAGAGATCAGTGATACCCACAACATTATGTGCCCTGAAATTGATACGTTAAACAGATTGCAGCATCATCATGCAATCTGTGAAAGTCCACCCAACTGACAAACAATTGCTAAAATCAAGAAAATGGCTAGTTTACATCCAGTAATAAAGTCTTAAGACTGATATGAATGTGATCATCACAAAGGCGGAAAATATGTAGTAATATGTATAAACAGCTCAGTGGCAGAAAATATTGCAAGGAGAGTATCCATCCACAAGACGCCTCCCAACCCGATCAGTCAATCATAGAAGTGTAACCTGATCGCCATTGATGGCAAGGTTCGCAGCATATGTACAGCGCTTGTTGGGCTCACAGAACCCATGGAAGAGCATCTTGTCACCACATCCACAGACGGTACCTCCACCAGGTGAAGTCAGTCCATAGTCACCGGTCTTGAATAGCTTCTGACCAGTCTTGGCATACGGGCCTGTGATCGATTTCGAGGTGGCCCATCGCACATCGTACTTGGGGTCCGTAAAACAGTGGGTAGAATAGAAAAGGAAGTACGTGTCGCCGTGCAGAATCAGATTGGGAGCTTCGACCAAAGGTCCGTCGGTATCGTCACGGTCAAGTATCGGAACGGCATCGCCAAGCGGCGTAAAGCCGTCGTCTGCCACCCTCTGCAGAAGAATCGGCGTAGATACCAGAGGAGGAACGCCGTTGTTGCAGTCTCCACCATGACCGATGCTATTGCCGTCTACTTTGAAGACAACGTAGCGGCTACCATCTTTGTCGAGGAATCCCGCCGGGTCGATCGAGCCTCCCTGATCCAGCCGGCATGATAATGGCGTCTCGTTCGGCACATATGGTCCTCTGGGGTCTTTCTCTTTAGAGACAGCGACACCCACGCAATGATGCCTCACCATCTCTTTAGCCTCGCCTGAATAGTACATAACATAATAGCCATCGTTCTGGAAGTAACTTAGTGGCTGCTGAGTAGAAATATACCAGAGAACATACCCTTCTGATAACATCTGGAGCCCAGTGATCTATTTCAGTCTCCCACCCTGCAAGCGTTGGCAGTGCCTCGATGTCGAGAAGAGTCCACGTGTTGAAATCTTGGGATCTAGCCACCTGGACGCGCTTGCCATTGCCGTTTGTACTAAAGGCATACCATGCCCCTTCTGCATCCTGTACAAAACTAGGGTCCGGAAAGTCTGAATTGATTGCCATCCACGGCCCTCTGGCTCGCTTCTCAACGGGGGAAGCAAAGACAGCTGTCATGGTAAGGCCCAAGGCCCAGAATGTTGATCGAGGAAGCCACATGCTTGCTGAATGGATGGACACAACAGAGAAAGGAGATCGTCGAGTTTAACTCTGTGTCAGCGAACCTCAGGCTCACAATCTGACGATCTCTCTTCGGATCAACGCAAGAAAGAATTCTACATTACGTCTGTAGAGCTCGGGATGCGTCATTGCTTTATACTCATTTGCTTTCGGCATTGCCGAGAAAGGGAGGACCGGCATTCCCAGCCTGAATTGTCCTTCGACAACTAGCACAATTCAATTTTTCGTCGACGAAATCAGCAGTCATGCGATATCGCCCAACGACAAGTATGCGGCAAGTGGATTCGAGCATTGAGATAGCGGCTGGGCCTGCTGGCCTGGACGTTGGGTGCATTATGCAGCATATTAGGCAAGGATCGCTGTAGAAACAACATTTGGTATCATCGGACATTCACTGGGTCATCAACATAAACAACAATAGTAAGCAGTATTGAACCATGTTTGGGCCATCGTTTGGCTGAGGTGGCGCATATTTGTCGGTTCTGAACAATGACCGAGAGACTAATGCCCATACGACTGTAACACTCGGTCACTGGGTCCTCGTGGATCTTACAGAGCCAAGGAATTTCAATAAGCCCGTAATCTGTATGGTGGACAAAGAAGCCGTGATGAGCCAGAAAAGCGAATGCAACAACCTGCAAATCCACTATCATCTGAAGACTCAAGTATATCCGAAAACGGCAGTCGAAGCATGAGTTGTGGAGAAGTCCCGATGCCAAGCTGCCGATCATTTTGTGGGGACTGGCATCTATCAAGTCCTGACGATTCAGTAGCAGGAATATGACCCTTCATCATGGCACACGGATGATATGCTCCGACACTGTGACCTGTGAATGGTGCATTGAGAGCGCATTATTCGCTCAGGGGAGCGACGCAAGGGCGATGCAGACCGCCCATACCCGAGAAATGTGGCTCGCTCGGGCTATTGGTTATGAGGATCGAGGCCAGCCTCTGTGGTGGACCTGGTGAGAAAAATGGTGAGCGAATAGTTACTGCAAGGAGTAACATGCGAGAGGCTCCCATGTTAGTTCGACTGGACGCACTTACAATAGGGTCCTTCCAAAGAACTTTTCCATGCTTCTGCATTTTTTTCCCCTCAAGTACTAGTGCGCTGTGGACACCAGGCCCTTGCTTATCTCCTGCCGGTCGGTATGATTCAAGCCAATCACAATAATGAAGACGTCCAAACGCCATGCATGATCTGGTGTCAGACGCTTTCGGAAAGGCAGATAAGTTGAACAAATAGTGTTGTGTTTGTCCAATATGACCACAAACGGCCGACGAAATCCATGTGCCATGTGAGACTTGGCGACTCCCAGCAGTCCAGCCGGCGAGTTCGTTCTCTACTGGAGAAGCAGAATAGTATGGTCTTGCCCGGTTCTCAAGTTGACGAATGGCACCAGACTTAGAAGAAGTGCCGTCCACCAGAATCTCAACACATGGCTAAGCGCGCAAGGATCCCTGCGTATGTAAGGTGTGCGTGTCGATTATCAAGTTATTCCGGGTCATTTGTGGTTTCACACAGACTATTATGCTTCCCGAAGGCCTTAGCCTCGATAAAGCGCGCAGGATAAAGGGAATTCATCAGAATCTATGCCCGATCCTGAAAAACTTCCCACAAAAATCTCCTCGGGTGAGCCCAACGGTAGTTGAAAGACAGTCGGCTATGGTGTGAATGCTTGCTGGTCATCCTCGCTAAGAACTTGTTCTGTTGCCCTTAATGGGCATCATTAGGTTGTGTTGGCAGCTTGGCAGGAAGTCATGAGTCTTAGAATGGCACTTCCATCAGAAGACCTCTACCCCACAAGTCGATGATCTGCATCTAGGGCTGGGACGTTAACGCCTAAATCTTGGATGCGGGCCACCAGATTAGCTAGTACGCCTCAAGTGCCGCCGCATGGTAGCATGGATGTGCTTTTGGCTGGACTCACTACCTTAGCTTCAACCACTGAGCGGATAGGATATCATGGAAAGAGAGTCATGCGAGACCCTTCTTCGACTTAACCCCACAGTCTCAGCGTTTAAGTTTTAAGTGACTCAATCCTAAATCGTGGAGAGAAACGGGCATCATGCTACCCCCAGGTCACTGGATCATTTAGCTGCTCGCGCCGAGTCACTAAACCACTCTAGATAAAGTGCAGGAGCAAACCAACATCAACCGGGGATATTCGTAGAGCTCACTGGTGCATAACAGGCCGTTGATCAGATATTTTCCATGAGGTTTAAGTGACCTGACCAGGTTGCAAGCGGATACGGTCGGATGCAGTCTGCCTCAAGACTGGCAAAGAGTCAGGCCAATTAGTCTGTTCAGCTGGTTGATTCAGTAAAGGCCCTTGAACCCCCATGGAGGGGTAGTTACATGATGATGAAAGAGATGAGAAAGCAAGACAAAGCAGAAAGCAGATGTCGTGTGGCAGGTGATGCCCTCAGGTCTACCGATTAGGTAACCAGACTTACCGTGAATTTTTGCGTAGAAACAAGGAGGAGAGAAACAGGCTACGTCCTAATTGGAAAGTTTGACATTCATTGTTCAAGGCGTAGTATAATTTTCCAAGAGACGTATACACATAAGCAAGCCAGTAAAGCATAAGAGACCAAGCCCCCATAACTCCAGATATATGCACGGAAATATAACATTAGCATGCCGATTCTCATTTCACACGAGAGCCGGTGAGAAGCCATGATTCAAAGGGGGCCCCTCGCGCCTGCTTCTTCCCATTCTGCTGGGAATTGTACAGCACAGGCTCAAAGTCACAGGAGGCAGCGTACTGCCTAATCAAGTATCTCCAATAACACGACTCCGCCGCCGGAGTCAAGTATCGATCACGAAACGTCCTCACCGCGTTATCGGCGATCCGTTCCGCAATCTCAGGATTATCAATGAGGAAGCTGATCTTCCGATCGAGGTCCGAGAAGTCCCGCTCGACCTCCACGTAATTCGCTTCAGGACCAGACGCAATCAGCGCCGCATGGTGCGCCTCTCGCCAGACCAGCTTGTGCGAGACGACCACCGACCGGCAGTTGAGCAGGTACTTCCCGCGGCCGGAGAAGCTGCGCCCTTCTGTATGCGCCAGGAACATGTACCGGCAGTGTTCCTCCATCGGCAGCAGGTTGTACCGAACGTCATTCTCGTTGTCCCAGTCGATAACCCGAATGCTGGCCCAGCTTCTTCCCTGCGCTGCTTTCAGCAGCTTTCCCCTGAGCTCGGGATTCGTCGCCACGCTGCCGCGCCACACGAGCTGTTTCTTCTTCTCTTTGAATTTCATTCCGGGCATCAGGGAGCCGTCGGGGTGCACTTCGCCCTCGTCCACAGCGGCAATGCGCCTCCGGATATCCTTGTACGGGCCAACCTTGACTTCCGGCCACGCCCAGTACCCAAAGTCCGGCATGAGCCAGATACTCTCGTCCTCGTCGCGCTTGGAATACGACCACACAGGCCCGGGAACATTGCTGAAATCATCTGCCGTGAATACAAATTCGATATTAGGCAAACTGTGTCGGTCCGGAAACGACTGTAGGGCGCGATGCAGGGAGTTCAGCGTTGCCCTTGCTCGGGAGTAGGTATACGGCTGCGCCGCATAGTCGATGATATACAACTAAGCCACAGACTGTTAACAAAGATGCGTTCACGGACGAGTAGACACGCTACAGAGCACCGACTTACCTCTCCCCTCCAGATCGCGGCCCGCACCATCCCATCCTCAACTACAACATCATCCACCTCCTTAAACGTAATCCGCCTCTCCTTCCGCCGAGTCGCAGTCTTCTCAATCTCAACAAAGAGCTTTGGAAACGCTATCCGACACTGCTCATCCGAAAGACCGTGGTTATCCCCATCGCGCTGAAACTCAAACTCCCAGTTCGCGTCGGTGTGGTTTGTCGAGGTACAGTGAGGGCTTGGCGGGATCGTCTTCAGTGAATTCTTCAGGGCGTATTTAGCATAGTCGGTTGAATATTGAGATCCCAGGATAAGGAATGTGACGATGATCAGTGAGATTGCGGTGCCTGGAACCAGGAAGCGGGTCCAGGGGGATTGTCCCTGCGTCCAGCGCATTGGGATTATACTCGTACAACGAAGTAAGATATATATAAAATTGATGATAAATGTATGAGCAGACTCTGGACAGTAAAATTGAGTACTTGAGAAGCACTGGGACAATTGGCGGTCCTCGCTTATCGAAGCTCTATCGCTCTCAGTCTGATAAACAAGTGGTTATGTTACCATGGCAACAGCCAAACCCTGGTATGACATCAGAGTACAGGCTCATCCAAGCCATTCTAGTCTATCTGATGCATTTATCTTCGGGAATTAAGGGAAATAATATAGACCACGGCACTATGGGCCATAGAGGCCCGGGCTTTCGTGTTATATCGACGGGTCAAATCTATGTATCAGAACAATATATCTCAAGTATGTACAAGGGGATCCGAGTGCCACAAGTAGCAGATGTATGTATTCAGGGGTATCTCAAAAGGAACCAGAAAAGAATGAAACAGAGGGTACAGTCAACGGATGACGTATCGACGCCCGATTCTCAGCTCAACCAGCGAACAGAAACGTGGGAAGGAATAAACAAATTGTTGCGGATTGGAAGGTTAGCCAGTCAACAGAACCGTAGAATGTACAAGTGACAGCATGGATCAATAGCTCCGCGTTTGGGAAGCCATGCAATCGGCTTCACATTAATTTCCGTTGGGTGAAGCACGAGAAGCGCCGTTGCTAAAGTAGCTCTCGTCAATCTTCAAAATCCATTCGACCTTTTGCGCCTCCGTCCGTGCTGCAAAGAGGTATGTGTTTTGTGTTCCATAGATTGCAAACACGTTGGGACGGCCTTTTGCAGACACTCCGCTGTCGGACCCGGAAAGCAGTCGTGCAAAGTCCGGATCGTGGTCAACACGGGAGTTGCGCAAGTTGATAGCGTTGATCTCATCGCCGTCCGGAACAGAGTATATGTGGAGATACGGTCGGCGGAGTTCAACAAAACGTCGCACCCAATGACTGTTTGTGTCATCCGGGGTCAGTAGGTAGCCGGATTTCAAGGAAGATGTGTTCTTCGGGAGTGTCTGTATCGTTGCGATGAACCGTGGCTTTAATAGTTCCTGGTCTGATACAGAACTGCCATCATCAGATGCTAGTGAAGTCTGCTTCGCGCGCGTCAGGGAAGCTGCTCCGTCTGAGGGAGGCTCTGTGTTGCTTCGAACAAGGATTGCTTCAATGGGGTCGGTCTTTGTAGCCCAAAGATCGAGATATTTCCGAAGCAGTCTCGTTTTTCGCTCATTCAATTCTTGGCTCCGTAGAGGTGTTGATCGTCCGCTTCTGACTGGCGAAGGAGCAAGGCTATTGGCACTGAGAGCCCCTTTGGCTGCATTCAGCTCAGCAAGACGCCGGCGTCGTTTGCGAGCTGCAATGTAATCCCGCACCAGTGAAACCTTTCGAGGTGACCACCTTGCCAGAAGTTCCTCACCTTTCACATAATCGTTCTGTGTGTTCATGCGCCAGAGATCAGCGGCACGCTTGGCAGAAACTGGACGGATGGCTAGAGAGAACATGCGAACTGTTGAGTGGACAATCCGAGTCGAATTGAAAAGCTGTTTGAACATGGACTGTGGCCGCACATAGGTTCGCCCTTGAATCTGAAGTGTGAGATCTACCTCGAATGGGACAGGATCTTGTAAACGGGAGGATGTAAGATCCCAGCGAACCGTAACCTGCACGCGATACTTGTCCGCAGTAACACGATCAAGCAGCAGAGAACCATGTAAGCTCGAGTCCCATTGAGCGACCAACGTGACGTTAGATGTCCCATCAGCATTATCTTTCACGAGAGGCTCCTGCACAAACTTCAATGGCACATCCGGGGTCTGAAGGTCTTGGTCGGGAATCTTGCCCCATGGATCCAGCAGTCTCACAGAACCAACGCGGATATTGGTCAGGTCGTCCCAGGGAAGACTCTCGGTGGAGTTATAGGTTAGACTGACCAGAATACGACGTTGCAGACCTTGGTGTAGTTGATACGTGCCCGCATCGAGACTGTTGCTTTGTACCACCTCGACAGGAAGGTACTCGCCAGACTCTGCCAATTCCAGGACTTGCACCCTAGCAAATACATCATGTCTCTCTTCAGAAAAGAACTCTGATTCAGCTATGCGCGGGGCCTTGCGTTTCTGGGGAGACAACTCCGCGGAATCGCGCATCTCGTCCCAACTGATGAGCTTATCCAGATGCATCTGCGTCACACGTGCATAGATGCAGATCTTAAGAGCTGACGTTCTGGGACTTGAAAGAGGCAAGCTCATGCTATGCACACTTTCAAAGCGGATAGGACTCTCATCAAAGCCGCTGATCATCTGCGTGGTAGTAGCTCCTCCTTCTTCGGAGATACCCGGAACAAAGAGTTGGGCATGCACATCTGTCCCCTCCCATTCAGCAAAGCCAACCATATCACGCATGACCACATTGAATTTGAGCGTAGATGACGGCGCCTGTGCCGATGAGGGCTCCAGTGACAATCTGACTATACCCACAACGTTTTGTGTGTACGGCGAAATGACCTCGACAGAAAAGTCCTGAACTCGCGTCTCAAAGACAGCTGTGAGGGGGATGTCGGCATCACCCACAAGAGAGTACTGCGGTGAGCATGGCTCGGAAAAAGGGTTCTCAAGCCTGAAGTGCTGGATGTAGTCTGGACGATCTATGTACTGGTGCAATTGGCGCATGGCCTGGAGGCGGCGTTGAAGCTTCTCGATCGACCAAAGATGGATGACGCGCTGTTTGGAGTCGATCACCCGAACTGCAATGCAAGGCTTCTTGGCCTCCTCTAGAACGATATCCTCATCCCCCGAGATGCCGTTGAGCACGAGGTCATAAGACGATGCCATATTGTGTCCATGGTCAATGATTGCGAATTGAAAACTGACATTCTTGTCCATGATCTGGCTCATTACCTGGGCTTCTTTCAAGAGCGATGCATGCTGAAGTATCTTCTCAGCCATGCGGATGTAGTTTTGCTGGGACCAGTGCCGAAAAACTGACGTTGCAATCCCGATTTCTCGTTCATCCAATTTTGCAAAGCCATTTTCGTATATTCTCGGCACTGGCTGGCCCATTTCTTTCATATGGTTCTCAAACGCCTCTTTCTGTTTCCTTAGTTGCTCTTCGTACTCCTCTTTTGTCGCCCTGAGGGTTTCTTCCATCCTTTCTTTCTCTAAACGTAAGTCATCGGCGTCTTGATCGGAGGCCTCAGCAATTCTAAGTTTGTCTTTGAATTCCTCCTTCTGCTTGTCCAATTGCCGCTGCATGTCCTGTCGGGCAGCCTGCAATGTGAAGTCGCTTCCATTTTGTCCTTCGCCATCGTACTGCTGGCCAGGGGTCCCGGGCATGGTGATGGCGGTGTCAAGCGAAAAATTGTCAATGGTACCATTGGACATATACTTGTCGCGAACTGGGAATGAGCTCAGCGAATCTGAATCGTCCTCATTGTCTACAAGTCCTCGACGTGTTGCTCGCACTTTCTGCACGTCCTCGAACAGGGCATCCAGTTCGTCGTCCGGCATATGCGAGATGTGATCAGGACCCAGGACCGCACTGACAGCTTCACGACGAGCGTAAAACCAATCTGATTCGCCACCTCGTTGCGCTTGCATTGGCGAGTCGGCCCTACTTGAGTCTCCATCCAGCTCTGAGCCTGTCTTGCTCATAGTTCGATCGTGTGTTTTGGCCGGCGCCGGAGACCCAAGTTGACTGGTGGTGACAGAATGGCGCAGCAAACTTTGCTCAACCCTTTCAGCGCGAGCCTCTTGCGGATGGTTGAAACGAAAGATGTGGAAATCGCCGAGGATTATCCGAAAACCGCTTTTGAGACGCTTGGGTTTGTCGATTCGCAAACCGTTAACCATGACTGCCGCACCCTCACTGGGTACAATAGTAACGACATTATCGACATTTTCAAACGTGCAATGGTTGGGAAGGATCTTGGAGCCATTCAGTCTGATCTCAACATGACTCCCTTGTTCCATGTTTCCAACGGTTGTAGTTCCAGGCTTTATATTGTAGACAAGACATTCAGCAAGTAGCGGGTCGTCGCTCAGGTTGACCAAATGGGGCATTTTCTTCGGAGTGCTCAAGCCAATGAAACCCTTCTCAATACTGATACCGAGCTCTTCAAGCGCGGCCTCACGTTCTCGATGGATTTGCTCCGTTTTCTCTAATTTTTCCTCCCAGGTCTGGTTCAAGTCCTTGTAGAGCTTTTCGCTTTGATTCAGCTGTTCCACGATCTCTGCCTTGCTGACCTTGGTGATAGTACCGTCTGCCTTCTGGATCGAAACCATCTGCTTCTCCAGAGGTGTGTCAGGTGGATAGTATTCCTCCGCAGGCATACCTCCAGCTGCTCCAGCCGTCGCGCCGCCTCCAAGCTTAGCTCTGAGCTGTGCTAACTCCTCCTTTAGTTCTCTGATCATTCTGGCATTCGGATCTTCATTGACCACGGCATGGTTCTTGATCCGTTTTGCGGAATCGGCGTAGCGCAGAGTACTCAGAGTCTCGTCGAAGTTGATATCGGCAGGCGATATAGCCGCAATCATCGCTGTCATCGAATTACCTCCCAGAGAATCCTTCAACAACCACGTCAAGATGGAATCTCGGTATGGGACCATTGAAGCATTCTTCTTTTTGCCAGAGGTAACGTCTGCGAGAGCTGCAATGACACGACCGAGAGTTGATAACGAACGGTTGATTTCCGCTCCTTCTTTCAAGCGGGCGCCAGTGGCCCCTGTAGAATTTGCTCTCTCTGAACCGGCAAGATCAACCAGACTGATTCTTGACACCTTCTCTGTATCCATCGAGGTCTCGGCATCGTGGCGTTTCTGCGTCAAGGTCAGGGTGAAAACGGCATGCGATCGACTGGAGGTCTCGTTCATGTTCGTGGCGGCCACTGTTCTGGCTTTGTTACCCTCGTCCATCAGGTGGTCAATCTCCTCGAAAGAGCGCACGGCGAGTTTCGCAAGGTCTTCGACATATGGACCGGTTGACGGATGCTCACGGACTTTGAGGTTACCCTTGTTTGAAGGGTTGAGCAGATCGCGAACTCTTTCATTGTAGATTTCGAGGTAGGACACTTCGACTGTACAGTTGAGGTTCTTGTCTTCTTGCATCTTGGCTATGCGTTGGAACATCTCCTGGCAGATTCTCGGGATCACACCGTATTCCTTGCCATAACCCATCATCGAATACGACTTTCCGGAACCCGTCTGGCCGTATGCGAAGATACAGTTGTTGTAGCCTTGAAACGCATTATCCAGCAAAGGAACACCCAAATCCGCAAACAGATTATCTTGGCCCGCATAATTGGGAGCATTCTTGTCGAAAGACCAATACGACCTGTCAAAGGCGAAAGTCTTCGGCCCCTCCACCGCACCTTTTCCGCCAGCTTTTCGCGATTTCTCGTCAGCGCCGGGCGGTGGTATGAGGATGGTCTGGTTTCCTTTCATCTGCACGATACATTTTGCCCCTCTATCGATTTCTGCCGGCCAGTACCCAATCGGTCAGCGGACATTCAATCATCGGAGGACCGCGAGTTCTCACCTCTGCTATTGAACGGTCGCACTCTCACCACCACCTTAATGTTTCCGCCGCCTCCTGGAGCCATTTTGACTTACGCCCCATACACTCGGGGACCGCTATGCACCTCCAGTTGCCAAAGAGTCGAGTCCCAGGGGACGGGCGCAAGCGCCAGGGGTTGGGTAACACCGATGTCGCGACCGCCGCAAAGTGCGCTGTGTTCTGGAGAAATCGCAATAGGTGTTTCTCAGGGCCTCCTGGGACTGTAATGAAGCTGTTTGTAGTTTTTTGTTGGTGTTGTTCCGGTGGTTTCGAGATCCCAATTCAACATCAACAAAAGACGTCATGTAGTTTGTTTTCGGGCCGTCATATGCTGTTTCCAGGGGAATCTAGTCAATGGTTAATCGAGTCCGTAGGTCGTCAGTCTGCCATGTGCGCGCAACCCTTCGGTGCGAACTGTCTAGAAACGTGATTGACGCGAAGGCAGCAGAGAAGCGCGCTAGGACAATCGAGCTGAGATTGCCTGGGAGGCTCCGTGCTCTACACTGGGAGGTTGTATTATTATTTCCCAGCGGCACGGGGAACAGCCACATGAGACTCCGACCGAAAAGGCGGGATCGAGGGGTGCATTAGGTAAGCAGCCAATCAAATTGCACATCCCCCTCCATCCCCTTCTGCCCTCCCATGGACTCGCAGAACAAACGCAAGGTACGGAGTATCTACTATGGTACGTACCTTGCTTGGCTCTCCTCTCTGAACTGAGACATGCTTAAGATTAATCTAATCAAGATCTAGGATATTCTGGCCCATTTGTATGTTACCCGGATTGCTAATAGTTACCAAGAATCACCACATGGCTTGAACGGAGCAACCGAATCAAATGGGACAGCGACGACTGTTCATATTAATTGAGATCAGCGATCATTAATGGCCCCAATCGGTTTACTCCGTTCATGTCCTTGAACAAGGTTTCTGAGCGTAGCGTATCATACGCGGTAGTATACGCGAAGTGTTGCGAGCTGAAGGCGCGAGTGGTCTAATCGCCGCAGCTATAATGCAGGAGTAACGCCGAGTTTGGTATCTTCGATAACTCTGGTCTTCGAAAGCACAGCATTCTATCTTCTGATGAAAGGCTAACTACCTATGTCGCCGCCATCCATGGCTTCTTTGTCTCCTCAGTGGATTAATTAGTGTAGATCTATGCAAGGGGTATTACATTTTAGATTTCATTGATGGCCAGCAGCCCATCACATTTCTCACCAAATGATTGCGTCTTGCGCAAACCGGGTAACGACTTCTATAGCGAAGCTCTATTCAAGAGATAGGCCTTGGCACTCCAAGCGGATGAAGAGACATGGCTCTTCTGACTTGGTTTCAAGAGTCGGAAGTTCTTCCGGCGTCTCTCTGATTCTAGTATTGGTTTTGCATGGCAGCGAGAATGTGGCGAGGAGGAATTCGCTGAAGGGCGTGTCTTCTCGACTTCCGAGGCCTATCCGCGGAAGGTGTTCAATTGTTCAGTGAGAGAATGATAGGATTTTCGCATGTAGATGGCGGCTTTGTCGTCACTCAAGTACAGCTGCGTCGACTTGCTGCACCGGGGCGATGCAAGAGTCATCCGGCTGAGGTTCCAGCAGCAAAGATGAGCGTCTCGATTCCCGATAGCACCATAAATAGTGGCCTCACAACTTAAGTCATCTGATCTTATAGTCCTGACGTATAGGAGACCGTACCTTGGCTAGCACATGCCACGTTGGGATGTTGGTCGAAGTTGGCATTCAAAAAGTCATGACAAATCGACCATGGCTCTTATAAAGGTTCCAGTTCAGTGTGCAGTGAGACATATGCGCTGTGACTTCGACATATAAGTTAGACGTGCAGCATACCTAACAGCAGCCTAGCATATATAACATTGAGGCATGGGTCCCATCACTGCGAGTCCCGTCGCTTTTAGTCTCAAACTGGCAAATTTTATAGATATTGGGATCGACGAGCTTATTCCATCGGAGGCCCTCACTCGCATGTTCAACAAGGCCCCTTCCGGATTGTTGAAGGCATGTTCAACGTCCTGATTCAGGTCATATCGGCCCTCATGTGTTCCATCCAGGCCTCTTCTACCGCTCTGGACTCCTCATCAGTCTCACAGAAGTTGGGAAATCCCAAATTTGTATATAGGGATATGTATTCCATGTACCAAGCTTAAGGGGTCGGCGAAGCCTAAGTCCGAGACGAATTGAAGGCTGGATCCGTAGGAGTAGAAGAGAGCTATGCTCTTTCATTGTCATTGTATGTTGAACCTGGTCACTATGTCCTAGCAATTTACTGTAAAGCAAGACGAACCGGTTAGCACTTGCGCAAAATTAGCGGGGAGAGATTGTACCAGTGTCGGTTCAGCACTGCTGCTAACTCTAGAAGACGTTCCGGACGAACTTATTGAATGGGACTACGCCCTGACGTGGGTCGGCATTGAGACAGGGAAAGAGTATATTCTGCTCTCGTTCCAAAAGGCAGGACTGGGTGCGCTATGGGAGACGCGGGATCCAAGGAGTTTGCTGACACTGAGGCTTCGTACATGGTGGCGTTCCTGGAGGCTGTCAAGGTGAAGTATGGCGAGATGGAGATGTTGTGATGGATGTTATTGGTGTGAGTAAGGTTGTTGTCGAGACTCTTCGGGCTGTATTGAGAGAGGAGTCATGAAGTGACGACATCTGCTTCAGATCTCGTGGTAGTAGAGACTGGCTGTATACTCTGCTTTTGGAGTTAGTGTCTTCAAGTATTAAGGTTTTAAACGTTATGCCATATAGCCACATTATGCAGGATGTATCTTCACTTTGAACTTACAGAATGGATTCAGTGGGTATCTGCACCAAGAACCAGGATAAATTTTCCTGTTAGTGACCGCAGATATAACATAACAAGTCAGGGCAACCCAACCAATAGCTCCCACAAGGCCAGATGATCAATCAAAAAGATAAGTGATCATTTAATTCTGTTACTGCCTCTAATGAGAATCTTCTGGATATATGACGTAGAAGAGGAAGCATATTTGCATATATTCCGATTCCAATGGATTAACAATCCATTTTCTACAGCAAAGATATCTAGCGGGGCATGTATGTATGCCCGTTGACGTGGTAGTTCTACTTAGTGCCCAACCTAGTAGTCTCAACCTGTCATATATGACAGTGTTCCCATCTCTGTGGAAGACATTGCGTATGGTCATCTCAAACGTAGTATTCATGACTTGCCTTCTTTCGGCTGGCTATATGGTCTACTTGCTCTGTGTTTTCCTACGGACAAAGATCTCTTGCTTCCCTCAGTAGTGCAAAGATGCTCTAGGAGGTGGGAAACTGCTGCTGCGTCCATTGACCTATCTGAAAGTATGAACATCGTGCGGAGGAATGCCGGATGAAAAGCAGAATCTGGATGGGACGGTAGAATGGTACAGGCCCCATTTATCTGCATCCCCAAAGACGATGTCAACAAGTTCTATTGGTAAACGACAACGTCATTGCAGTCGGTTATTGCTACTTCTTCTACATTTGTCAATGGATAAAGGTTTTTTAGGGGTCAGCCATCAAGGGGTGTCGAGGTCAAATTTGCCTCCCTTGAACCAGGCAGCAGAACTCACGCGAAGCTCGGAGATCAAGACTTCCAGTCATAGACGAGAGATAGGAGCAGGATAGCTAGTCATGAAACAGCTACGATGACAAGGCAGGAACCAGTAGAGTTGGCCTAGAACATGATAACAACAGACGTCAGCTCCAGTATGGGGTTATGAGCGCTTCCAGAAGAGCCAGGATGCCCCGTCACAGCTGTATGGCCAATGATACACTGCACTTCTGTGATGCCTCACTGTGTGAGCTGGCGTATCAGGACGTAAGCACTCATCTTGAGTGTCTGATTGGGCGTGTTTGGATGGGGCGAGATTGGACACCCCCCGTTTCGTGCATGCACAACGCCCACCAGCTAACTCTGTCGAGTCCCTGGATAAAATTCATACGAGCAAAGACATATCGGCGTATCATGATATCAACTGCGCCTTGCTAGTCGTATTCCCGTCATGCAAGGCAAATTCGGCGTCAGATGCGGACCTTGACATGGCCATTGGTCGCCTAATGTCCGCGCTTTGCGACTGGCTTGTCCTGGGCTTCATTGAGCACGCTAGACAGCGCCGGTAGCTTATATTCTTGTCAGTTGGTTTGAGTCGTGACTGGAGTGCCTTTTGGTTTGGCACTTATACCTTGTATGAAAATCATACCGAAGGATTCTCTGGTGAAAAGTGCATCTTGACCTGCGGTAAAAAGTGCAAGCCACGATGATATGACAAGGTAGCCATTGTCCAGTTTCGCCCTTACACTTCTAGAACGGCGCATCGAACAAAACAGTGATGGTTCATGTAACACTGCTTTGTGAACCAGAATGAGTCCAATTCTTTTTAGTGCACATGCTTCGGCTAGCTAGGATATTTCAGGCTTCTGACAGGTGAGTGTCTGGTGTGATCATCTCCTTCACACCCTCGAAAGAGAAGCCTCGACATTGACGGAATGTATGGATCTCGGTGACACAGAAGTTGAGTCCACTATACGCGTTTCTCCCAATAGTACTTAGGGTCAAGATGTCTTTGAAACATGAAAGTGTCATGTGTCCTGTGACTTATTGGCTTGTCAATGCGTTGGGTGCCAGATGCCTTATGCCTTGCATTAAGCACAATTGCTCCTCCAGAAATGCAGAAACGTTGTATGGATCCTGCAGCAAATACGCACCTCGCCTGCAAAGCCAGAAAAAGAATATTGACGCTGGGAAGGTAGCTGTGAACTATAAGCCTGTGGATGCGATATATATGTTTTGCACTTTGGACCTTACAGACTGAGGAAGAACATGTACCCGCGTAGCATCTTAGATTGACTATCCTCATGCATCACCGAAGAGCCCTCTGGATCTATGAGCAAGTTCACCTCGAGTTTTCTATCCAGTCTTATACTAGAGCTCAATCCCGACGGTCATTTCCCATGTTGATACTGGCGAGGAGCGGCTGGAGAGGCTGGAGAGGCGGTGTAGGATGCTGTTTGAACTCGCGCCCGCCTGACGTCAGGGTGGCCTGAGCTTTTAGTCCTACCTAAACTCTCAGGCTGTTTGCTTTGCTTCCACGTAATATTAAACTTGTACAACAAATGGACACAGGAAAATATCATGAAAAAAACCGATGTGTCATTTACTGTATGATTTTGTTCGAGTACATCGGAGTCCTTCCCGTCAAATACCGAAGTGTCATAGCACTAAGTCTCTGGCAAATGCTCTCTGAATAATGAACTGTTTACAAGAGCGAAGAGGCCTGTATCCCAAAGCTCAAAGAGAGTACCACTATTCGTAATTGAAGGGTCAAGCTTCCACACGTGGTGTGGGACGGATCGGCGCAATTGTGTCAGTGTGTTGAGTAAGCTGAGGACTGGACAGCTGCTCAGACTAAGGTTTGTGGTACAGATTGGCTCGACTCGAGTCTTATCGGTTTTATGGCTTGGATGATAATCATAAATGAGGTTAATGAATATGAAGGCGCCGTAGATAGAGATAGTACCAGTACTGTTTTACTCGTCATTCTCTTTGCGAACTCTGCTTGTTCTGCATAGATCTGCGATGGGTTGCCGCTGCCTGAGACGTCGAGCTTTTGGAGAGTGTATTACCATGTCGCTTTCTCAACAGCGGAACGAACAGGCAACCCTTCGCTCAGATACTGGTATAATGACGCCACGATTGCTAAGGTGTCATCGAGAGGTTAGAGACCTAGCGAGACACCCTTGTTATTGTTATGAAGTGGAAGGCCAGCTTGGACACGGAATTGAACTTGGAAGACAGTTTCCTAATCAAGGCATATAGCCGAGGCTGGGTTAGGCCTTCACAAGTATCTACGCTGAGCATTCACTGAATGAGGAAAATTTAAATGAGACGCAATTAACAAGCAATATGAGTGCTGAGTCTGTGCTATAGAGTATACAATTCTCTCTTAAGCATTTGCAATCATATGGAGTAGTTGTTGACTTTTAACGTGTTTTTTCTGCTATGCTTCTATGTCTGTTTTGAAAAGAGAACAATGTTGAACCATCAATGGCAGTCAAAAAAGTCGCACGGGCAGCAATTGCTAAACAGGAATCCAATCATTAATTTGGAAGGTGGCTGGGTCAAGTCCATCGCTTCGGCTTCTGGGTTTTGGTAACTTTCAGGTTAGACCACAGTTCGGAAACTCCCAGTTCCCACGGGTAAGGTAATGATAATGCCGGTGCCTCACACGTGACGTTCAGGTGGTGGCATGGATCATGTCTTCGGGGTGGCCGGAGCTGTCTGTATAATCGCATTGTGATACTTCAACAAGTTCCTAAGCCGTCTAGGGAGTTACCTGCTAATGCTCATCAGATTACCCGGCAATTGTGTCAGTGACTCAGACCAAGTATTAAGTTAATGCAAATAACGTAAGGATTAAGCCTGGCTCGTTGGGCATTCTTCTAGACATATGCCTTACCGTTTCACCTGACGTATTCATTAAAATTACAAGTGTATCAGCGTGACCTTACACAGACCAAGCGAGAAAAGTGGGGCAAGCCCTGACAGTACAAGACCGTAAGTGTTCTGACCACTCGCTGGTCCGAATCCTCGCCGCCTCGACCGCTAAACGAGCCGCCGAGCCAGTCAGCTCCCCTCTGGACGCGTCCGGTACAAATGCCCCATCGCCCGCCCCTTCTCGTCACTGCGGCTTTCTCTCTCTGCTTCCTCTCGTTGGTCATCCGGCCTCTCCAGTCCCTTGCTTGCCCTCCAGTCAAGGCTCACGGACTGCTCGTTGCTCTCCTGCTTGGCCTGCGACTCGTTCAATGCTAATCGCTGGCTTCAGATCACCGATCTTGTATTTCAGCCAACCCAATCATCATTGATTGATACTCTCTTGGGACCACCCCCATCATCATTATTATCTCCGTTCACCTCGTGCTTGATTGTTATCATATCATCACCATTCTACGGACCTTGATAAGCTCTCTGGTAAGGACACATACTCTACGCTTGGATTGGTCTACCTCAACACCTTCTTCTTCCACGGTACCCGGTCATCGAATCATTATTGTCCTAGGTATGTATGAATGATAGGCCTCCCCCTTGCACAACCATTTCCGTCGGTTTCATTTCATAATTGAACACTTTATTCTTGCTCATATCCAATCGCGTTACACTGATCCCCTTTCAATTCCAAACTGACAAATCACTTTTGCCCTTGTACTTGTCTTTTCTTTTTCTTATTTTTTCTTTTTTCCCACTCGCTCCAAACCAATCTCTTGGTTATCCATATCAACCAGCACTATTGCGTCGCATTTTAGTTTCCAGCGAATTATACTGGCTTGCCAACCTGTACTCCTACTATTATTCTTCTCTTGTTGTCTGCCATTCGGGTCAATATTACGGCGCGCAGCGACAAAACCCACCCGCTGTGGCTTGTCCTCGTTTACGGATCAACCCGGGCCGGACTGACATCAGCGGTAGCCTCGAAGTAGTGCTGGGACCGCCTTTGTGCTGTTCGTCTTCTCGTTGGCAGAGCTCGCGTTCCCCTTCCTCTCATCCCCGCGAATCATCCCAGATCATCCCAGGCCCTCTCCCGTGACAACAAAAAAGCGGGATCAAATCATCGCGCTGTTTCTGCGCCCTTGATTGCTTCGAATTGGAAGCTTGCTGTCAACAGCCATTCGTCACCCCTAACCCAGGTAATTAGATATATCAAACTTTGTGTGTCAAAACGTGTTGTTGTTGCTTCGCTTTGCGGGCCGCAGACCACGCGTGATGATTCCCTCGTCTTGTTGATGTTACCCACTTCTGTACACGACTTGATTGTCGCAAGTATTCGAAGCATTGCAGAAATGCTCTACCTCCCGGTCTTTTGATGCCGTTCTGCGATATATTGACTTTTCATGCACTGTTATACCTGTCAACGTCGCGTTCTGCCCACATCTTTCCCCAATCCGCAATGCGCCCCAATCAGCACGCGTCAATCATATCTCGACTTTGACTCTATGGCCGTTTTCTAACGCTTCATGCTAGTTCAGACGTGCAGCATTGTTTACCTCCTTGCGCGCCCACATTATAGTCTCTTGTGGTCCTCATTGCCATCCGCGCGGACCAGAAGACCGGGACTTAACCGGAATTCGTATGCGTCGCATTTAGATAAGGTACGTTGGTTGCATCATAACTCCCGCTTGCCAGCGCATACATCCTTCAGCCGTGAACTGTCTAAATTGCCACGACTGAACCCCCACCATTTTTTGACACACCCCGTTTTACTTTTTGACAGCACATATTTCGCATGTGGTTAGCGGGAAAGTACATTACTGATGATTCTAGTAGAGAAGTCTGTGTGCAAGGCCCACTCAGGCCTATTGTAATATCGAATCCCCTAAGTCGCGCAGAAGTGGCATTATCATCCGAGATCGTGAGCAGGACGAATTCTCTCCCACTCGGATTCGTTGGACAGAAGTGCAGGCTACACTACCCGCACCGCCTCAAGTTTCTTCCTGCCCGTCTTATTCGTCTTGCAGAGACGTGGCCGAGCAACCTGCCACCTTTAGAAGCTGAAACAGGTTAAACAGGGGAGCCTGGCTTTTACGAGGTCAATCTCGCTGCGTAGTGACGTTCTTACTCTGGATTTTTTTACTTTTCCCGCTTGCGGCTTCGCCTCGTGCCGGCAATAGGCAATCGTGCATTGTTACCAACCAGATTGCGTTCTGTCTGACAACGCATCGAGTACCGCACTCACTCAAGGGCACCCTGTCCCGCTGCATCAGAGCCCAACCACGTTACAGTTGTGGTCAACGTATTAAGAGAGAGTATCCACAAAGAACCCAAAACATCCTGAAGAACATTGCTTGGAGTCATTTCGGCAAACAAACGGTTGTTATCTTTTGTGTTGCTGATAGCTCCAAAGTCAGTCCATTCGCGAAACAATAGTCAAGGTAAGCTTCTACGTGCAAGCGCCTTTCTATCCCCATAAGCCCCTCACTAGTGACCCAGTGACCGTTCAGCGCTGCGCTCCATACTGACGCGAAAACAGAAGCCTGCAGATTTCTGCATTTAATTCGCCGAATCATCGGTCGCAAGGGCTCGCCGCTTTTTACGACTCGATTCTTCTTATTCGCGCCCCTTCGCGATAACCTCAAAAGACCCATCCCTCTAACAACCTCTCATCCAGTCATCTGCTTCTACCTTACTTGACCTCTGCGCAGCAATCACCTACTTACTCGAGCTGTTACTGGGTTAAGTAAATCCATATTAATAAGAAGGTCTAACCAATCATCGCGTAAGGTACCAAGGTGACGGAATTACCCGTCGCGTCTCCAGCACGATGGAATACCCTCCACAATATCAACAGCCTCATGGCCAGCACCCTCACGCTCCCTCTCACATGGCCGGCCCTTACCAAACAGCGCCACAGAACGCAGGCTCAACTGTTGGGTCGATGTCGTCGCCCACAAATCCACAGGGACACATGCAGCAGCCTCACCCTGCCCATCAAGGCTCTTCGATCGTCCCATCGCAATCCCATTACCAGCAGGCTCAGAATGCCCCAGGCTCGGTACATCAGCAGATGAACTTTCCTCAGTCATATGGCGTTCCAACGGCTATGCCTCAGCCGTACGGTATCTCTCCTACGCAAGCGGCTGCAATGGCTACAGCAGCCGCGTCTGGGCAATTCTACCCACTTCACCAAGACTCGATGGCTGGCCAGATGGCACAAGGTCCCCGTGGTTCTCCTCGCATGGCCGGAGTACAAGTGAAAGGCGACCGGAATCCGCGATCGCCGCCGCAGATTTCAGGACAGATGCCCCCAATGGGCACCCAGCTATCCATGTCCCAAAATGCTCAGATGCAACAGCGTCGTATGAGTCATGTCGGTAGCCCACATGTCCAGACTACTCAACCTGTGCTCAATCATGTTGCTCGCTCTTCGGTTCCCCCGCCGATGGCGCCGCCTCCTCAGCCTGTTCAGCAAAGCCAACCGTCACCGGAGCTTGTCGCCGGTGCTGCCGAGGAGTCTCCCCTGTATGTCAACGCGAAGCAATTCCATCGCATTTTGAAACGCCGGGTTGCCCGACAGAAGTTGGAGGAACAGTTGCGGCTCACGTCAAAGGGCCGTAAACCTTATTTACACGAGTCGCGTCACAATCACGCCATGCGACGGCCGCGCGGTCCCGGTGGAAGATTCTTGACTGCCGACGAAGTAGCCGCTATGGAAAAGAAACAGGCGGCTACCGCTGCGGGCTCGGGTCAAGAAAACGTGGACTCCGGAAAGCCTGCCGGAGAGAACCCTTCATCTGCGCAAAAACGGAAGTCTAGTGAAGTTAACGACGACAACGCCAATTCAGCCAAAAAATCGAAGACTGGTGGAGCTACTCGATCAGCTGAGGATAGCGAACGTGAATCTGCAGAACCAACCGATGAGGATGGTTAAGCCTGACGAGCACGACTCTTACGCCCCGTCAGTGATGACCCCGATGACGCCATTTCGGGACGAATTTCTGTTCTGTACTTCTTTGATCGTTTCGCCACTTTTTTCTCGTAGCAAGCGATGTGTGACTACTCATCTCCAACACAACCCTTACCATTTCCCCTTTCGCAAAGTTCGCGATCTGATGTCTGTTTATATTGTTATGCTGGGACGAATTTCTGATTATTACCCCCTTGTCGATCGGCTCATTAAGTGATGTTTCCAGGATTGACCTGTATGAAATGACCCTTTTTTCTTCGATCTCCTGCTCTTTGTTTCTACCCTCTACCTCTGGCGTGGTATCTGTGCCGAGTGGGTCGCCGCTGAATGTAGCCGGCTTTGTCCTTTTTGTTTTCGCATGGCTCACTCAAACTTAAGTACTGGCAATTCCAGCCGCTCCTCAATGGCAGCATCTCCACGACTTGTGCCCGTCGCCGACAGTGCCCCCTTGTCATATATACACTGCAACCTCGACCACGCCTATTGTCTTTTTCTGCACCTTCGTTTTTCATGTTACTCGAGCTCATGTTTGGGATTTAGAAGGAAGGAATCCATCACTGGTAAAATAAGGACCAAAGAATGATTGACGGAGTGACACGGTACCACTGATATAGTGACAGCTAGTTTGAGGCAAGCCGCAAACGCTGATGGATATACGACAGAGGGATTTCCAAGATGCATCCATTACTGGAGGATTGTGGGCCAAGTCGGCCCCGTCTCTGCATCTACTTGACTTGCATGTGCAATTGTCGTGCTTTGATTACCTCCTAACCCCTTTTCACCTTACTTGGCCTTGGTCTCGCTTGGAGTCCATGAATATTATCTTTCGTCAGGCAGCGCCCGCTCAGGTGTCTGATTCAATATGTGCCACCTGATCCGCGAATTCTCGAATAGCTGGCGCTGATGATCAAAGAAAACACGATTGCCTGCCAAGGAGTAGTGGCATGAGGTGGACATTCATCTGTGCATTCATCCTCCTCCATGCCTCTTTATTTATATGATTTTTCATAAATCTGGTTTCTCATTTCATTTTCTTCTATATGACCCTGTCCAACGTGGTTTGCGAGTCGTTCTTGTGATTCCCAACGGGCAATTTCCCCGAATGTTGTGTGTACAAATATCAAGTCATACTTACCAGCATATCCGGCTTGACACACGGCGTGACCGGCTGAGTGCTGGTCTGATTGTCTACTTAGTTTGTGAATAACAGCCTTAAAAGATACTTACTATTTCGTCATACTCATTATGAAGTACTCCATAGGTAGCTAGCTGATCAGGCTAGGCTGTCACTCTAGGTCGTTCCTGGACCCTGATAGTACCATTCCCAATCAGTACTAGTGTTAGACAAGGCGGTCAGCCACCAGCCTCACTCTCTTCACCATAATGTCAGTGTTAGTCATCCATTCGCATCCGCCAGTCAACTTGCAGTTCTTCTCTCTTTCTCTCTTACCTCCCTCTCTCAGCTATCTCCTTTACTTCCTCTTTCTGCATTTCAACCATCAGACCCTGTCCCCGGGGGAACAGCAGTCTCATTCCGTCTGGATTCGTCAGATTGGACGTGATTGGTGTGTGATACTTCTTTCAAAGGCTACTTGTAGGTTGCCTGCCTTGCCCATCTTCTCTTTTATTCCATCGTGTGTCCTGTCACTATCAAGTCACCCTTTGTCTTTTGCCTTCCTTCTATTCCCAGCTCAATTCCTTTCGGGACGAAGCTCCCCAGTCATTGACTCTAGATTAATTGCCTTCCGACAACTATTGTCTTTTCCATCTGTCTTACCTGGGTGTCGTCGATCATCGTCGCGCCGTCCGCGGCCCTCGAGATTCTCCGTACCTCAGTCGCATATCTCTACTCTTTCTTTCTTCAACTCTCTCTTTCGCTCTTAGGAGCGCGCTCATCTCCTATACTTATACTCCTTTTTTCCTCGCTTTATTCTTGTCGTTCTCGTTCTTCTGTCAATATGTCTTCCATGCCCTCCTTCGCCATGCTACGGGCGACTACCTCATCTTCTCTTCACCCCGACCCGTCCCTGTCATCCTCTACAGCGTACAAGCTGCCAGACACTCATATTAAGTGAACGAACTTGTTCTAATGTTGACGATATCGGGTCTTAGCTTACTTTTGCGCTTTCCGCTCTCGCACGCGACCACTCCGGGCCTTCTTAAGCCACTGCCATTTCGCACCGTGCTCTCCTCTTATCACACAACGCTCGCGCCATAACTCAACGTACCCTGTGACATCAACAGATACCAGTTTCGAGGTTTTACGCGCTGGAACACGCGCCATAATGGACTCATACGAGAGTTTTGGATCACCCGGGAGGAACCGGGAGGGAGATCCTTACGCGGCTCGAGCGCAAACGGATTCTTACCGGCGCAGGTCACCTGGTAAGTACCTAAGAACAGTCAATGACGATCTTTTGAAACTAATCACTATCCGCCCTTCCCAGGAGCCCAAGACCGGCGTCGTGGTACACGGGGCCGTTCTCGCTCTCCAGTTATGATTGATCGTTACGAACCCTCAGTTCGCCGCCCTTCTCGCGACGATTACTATGCCTCGACTCGCGAGAATCCCTTTCGAGAGCGGGAGGACCGGCGTGCTGCTCCGTCGCCAACCGTTGCCAATATCGACCGTTACGTTCCTGGACAAGAGTCTGGCAAAAGACCACTTCCGACGAACCCTCTTCCGAACCCGCTAAACCTTGACTTTCAAGTTGGATTCAATTGGTTCGCAGAATGGTGGCGTGCTGAGCAATCCATCAAAGAGGAGAAAGATCGGGCAAAATACGGCGGACGGCGCCCATCCGATCGTGTCAAGGGGGAACGCGAGGCTCGCGAGGACAGGGAAAGAGAAAGAGCGCAGATCCAGGCTGCTTATGACACTTACAAAGTGGACCTCCAAATTAAGATGTCAAGGGCGTTTGTTCAACATCATCGAAATGAGGAGTGGTTCAAGGAGCGCTATGTTCCTGAAGTCAGAGACCCTCTTCGCCGACGCCTGATGGATTTCCGTGTGGGTGCTTATCAGCAATGGGAGCGGGATCTTGAAGGCGGTCTGTTTGATGATTTCACTTTGGAAGGGATCTACAAGACTGAAAGCGATGGCGCAGGTGGTGTTATCGAGAAGGAAGAAGGCGAAACAACTGCCGTTGGCGAGACACTGGGTGTTTTGGACTTGCTTCCTGTCAGAGGTGGCGACTTGCGCGATGAGGCTTTGTCACAGCCAGCCTTGCTGATTAAGACTTTGGCACCCAATGTGAGCCGTGCGAAGATTGAAGAATTCTGCAAGGAGCATCTGGGGGAGCAGGACGGCGGCTTCAAGTGGCTCAGCCTGAGCGATCCGAATCCTTCGAAGAAGTTCCACCGAATGGGTTGGATTATGCTCCACCCAGCTCCAGAGAGCGCAGTGATTGAGAGAGGAGATGGCCGAGAGGAGGAAGGCGAGGAAATGGATCATGATCAGGGTGCCAATGGGTCCGCAACTGTATCTGCGGCTGAGAAGGCACTGGAAGCTGTCAACGACAAGACAATCCATGATCCCGTTCACGGAGATTTTGTCTGCCATGTCGGTGTACACGTCCCACCTTCCCAGACACGCAAAAAGGCTTTGTGGGATCTATTCTCCGCCCCAGAGCGTATCGAACGTGATCTTGAACTGGCCCGACGTTTAGTCTGTAAGCTTGATGCTGAAATGGGTGGAAACGCCGATGGTTATTCCAAAATTGAAGACCGTGTTGAGGAGCTGCGCGGAAAGGGTTGGCTTCAGCCTCCTGTCACAGGCCCTGTCAGTGTCAAGAAGCGGAAACCTGACTTTGATCCCGCTGATATTGACGAGGGTGAGGCGGAAGAAGGTGAAGAGCAAGAAGGATGGGACGATGACGAAGTCGATGATGAAGAACTTCTGGCCAAGAAGAAAAAGTTGGACCTTGCGGTCGAATATCTACGCAGAGTCTACAACTTTTGCTTTTTCTGCGTTTTCGAGAGCGACTCGGTGCACGAACTTGCACGCAAGTGTCCTGGAGGTCATCTTCGTCGGCCGCGAGCCGGCCTCACCAGCCAGTCGAAAGCCGTCGCCAGAGCCAGTGCCCTTGGACAGCCTTTCCCTGTGAAGAAAAAGGAGCCCAGCGAAGAGGGGGAGGAACAGCCGCCTGTAGAGGAGAAGAGAACGCACCGTTTGTCTAAGGCGGAGCAACAACTTCAGCGCGCGTTTAACTGGGTCCGGACTTTTGAAGATAAGCTCTTGCAGATTCTCGAGCCAGATAATGTGGATATTAGGAAACTCGGTGGCAAGCCCGTGGAGGAGGCCCTTGAGGAGGAATTATCGAAATTTGTCAAGCAGGAAGACGAAGCGAAGTTCCGGTGTAAGGTGCCGGAGTGCACAAAGCTTTTCAAGGCCGAGCACTTCTGGCGCAAGCATGTGGAGAAACGCCACACTGAATGGTTTGAGAACATCAAGAGTGATGTAAGTTGCGCAACCATGTCCCAGACTGGATGGAGCTTACAGCTAACAAATACAATAGCTCTCTCTGGTCAATTCTTACGTTCTCGATCCTGCTCGAATTGCCCCCTCGCGTTCCGATGCCAACAGCAATGGTCATTTCCCTCTTAGCTCCAGTCAAAACCAGGCCGGCACCCCTCGTGGTTTCAGCTTGGCCAATTTGCCGCCTTATCTTGCAAACAACGTCAACATCCCTGGTGGAACTCATGGTCTCCCCGGCGCTGCTGGTATTCCGGGCTTCATGAACGTAAATAACCAGGCCTGGAACGCGAACGGCTTGGTAACCGGCGAGCATGCTGCTAGTCTCCATCATCCTGGTGTCATCCGTCGTGGTGGGGGTCGTTACAACAACCGGTCCGGACCGTATGACCGGCGTGGCAACCGTCAAGGCGCTTCTGGTGGAGGTCATCTGAGCCCCGTCCGTGGCATGCCGAGTATGTACAGTGCCGGAGGTCGTATGGGAGCGAGTGGTGCAGTGCCGTATATTCCTCCTGGCCACCCTGCCGCCGCTGCGTTGATGGGAGCAGGTCCATTTCCTGATGCGATGGGATCGGGACCTGGCCAGCAGGGCATGGGACCCCGCGAAGCTACTCAGGGCCGCAGCATTAAGAGCTATGAGGACCTCGACGCTGTCGGCGGAGCAGGCAGTGGTGAATTGAATTACTAAGCTGTGGCTTACGAGTCTCGTTTCTTGGTCTAGCCGGATTTTCGCCTGGATCCCCTTCTTTCCACCTTCACTTCTTCGATCGCCAACTTGACAAAGCTTTTCCTTTCTAGGGATGTGCACCAGTTCCTTTGCGGCGGTTTAGTTCTCTTTGTGTCCGGATCAATATCTGCCACTGAAAAATTTTTTTACATACTTTGATAAATGCTGTGATTCCGCATAATTCAGCCATACACTTTTCCTTTCCTTTCTTTTCCCTGTCTACATTATCACTGGCGTGGTTCTCCTTTCATCAGACTGGTACCTCATTTTCTATCCCTTGTACTCTCTTTCCTTTTTACTTTCTTCTGTTTCAAGGTCCTCTGGGATTTCATTCATGGACCTCCGGCATCCTCTAAGTGTACCATACTTGCGACTGAGATCTAGGAGTTAATGAATTGTCTTTGTTGAGTATGTTCCTGGATAGTTGTAGACATCTGACAAGATATTGGTGAGTTAGGTTGATCGTAGATAAGCTGCTTGGTACAGAAAGTGATCCTTTCCAAGATGAACCTTAACACTGAGAGATGTATGCCATAAACGGTGACACTGATTCTCTGTGTACAGAAATAAGTGTGTGATTACATATAAAAACACGAAAGGCGCCCGCGTGCCCCCCGCCCCAACGCCCCTAAACAAATTTCCGTGGTGACAACTGAAAGAGAAACTCGCCGCAGACTTATCCCACGATAAGCTAAGCCAGAGACATGACCAACCCCTTCTTAATGGCGTCACGTTCTTCCTTACCGAGGGGGTCCTTACCGTCAAAGCTCGCCTTCTTGCGGTCTGCTGAACTCCAGGTGGTGATGTCCAGGGCGTCGCCGCCAATCCGAGTCTTGAACCCTTTTCGGCCGTCATGGTAGCAGCCGTGACGGTCGACGTACTCTTTGGTAGCGCCACTCAAGTTCCAGGGGTCACCGAAAGGCTTCTCGTCACGCTCGGGCAGTTCAGCTCCGTCATCCAGGTCCTCGATGACCTCGTCAATGCCTGTGGGCCCGACAAGCTTAATGTTGTATTTCTTGGCGTAGGCGAGGATGTGGGAATGGAAATCCGACCGAATAAAGGTGAAGGTCTCGTCTGTTCCATCATTTTTCTTAATCTCGTCTGTGACATCCTCGAGGTCAAGGATGTCCTCAGTGGCAGCAAGCTTAATGTAGAGAGCCATTATGAATCCGAGATTTTTAACCTCAGAATCTGGCTTCAGGAGGTTAAGGTGCTCAAGCTTCGCGAGCATCGCAAGGAACGTGCGGCCAGCCAATACAAGGGTGGCGTAGACGGCGGCGGAGTCGTCGATGCTGTAGTCGAAGAAAGGAGGGTCAGCATTTACTTTCATACAGCGTAATCCAAGAGGTCTTACAAGTTCAACGGGGCTAAAGCGTCGCTCATGTATAGCATTGCTGTAGCCTCGCAAATTGCCCACTGCTCTTCCCAATCAAAGAAGGCCTCGACATAGTCAATGAATAGGTTTTGCACGACCTCGAGCGCGCCATAGCCCTCATGGTCGTTGAAGGTATACATGTTGAAGGCGTCTGGGCAGCGAAGGTCCAGAAAAGTATGCTGAGTGAACCACTTGCTCTTGCCCGCGTTGCTCAAAATTAGAGGATGATTGGGGTGCTCTGCTGCGGGCTTGTTGCACAGGCATGTCTTTCCCGCGTCGCAGGAGGTTTTCGACGTTTCATCTTCCCTGTCATCTTCATTTTCGCGGTCGTCTTCGTCTTCCCAATCGCTTTCATCTTTTCGGTCGTCTCCATCGTCGAACGGCAGCCGACAGATGCATACATAGGAATATGCCTTCACGGGATCCTCGATGGAGGACTTATATGCAGCGTCAGCATTGCCAGATCCGGAGATGCGCGACCAGCGCGTGCTCTTCATTGTGCGGGGGCCGTCCGATCTTGCGTCGCTGTCCACTTTGGCTTTCTTAGAGCCGCTAGAGGACGTGTTCGAAGCAGAGCGTTTCGGAGGCATGATAACAATAATCTACGGCCGAGGGCAATGAGTTCGACACAGCAATGTGCGGGACGGGTTCAGGACTCAGTGTTGATATATTCATCGTTTGTTGATGGTTTGTCGGTCAGGAGTAAGCCAAGACATCCGTATCACATCGGCTCCACCGTCCTATCCATCCGATCATGACCTTCGTCTCATCTAGTTATCCACATGCGGAAGACTTTGTAGTCTTGTAGAGGGGATGATCAAGTTAGCATATCGACGCCTACTGATATGAAGAGACTTGCAATAATCGTCTATTGATGAGGCCGTTCATGATTCGCCAGTAAGCCAAGCCAGAAGAATGACATCATCGGATATCTTTGGGCTTTTAGATATCAAATTGCGGTATTAGGGCATCTCAATGACTACTTCATCGCGACCGTCTCGCCACTGCGCGCCCATTCTGCGAATTCTTCGTTCGCTGGCTAAGAACAGGAGGAGATACATGTGAAGCGCGATCTCCCCCCACGCGTAGAGTTTCAGTATCACGGGCCGAACAAAGCTGTGGGGATTAGTCTTTCCATCAGATACGATCGGCGCTGTCGTTCTCTGTGGCATGATCTGGCGGTTGGTTGAATCTGAGCAGAGAGTTTCAGGCGCATCTTCCAATAAGCACCAGACACCCCAACCAGCCCGACCGTCCTTAGAGATGAAATCCGACAGGAAAGACCAGAAGCGGGAAAAACAGGCTAAATCCCAGTTCCGAGCCTCATTTTCCAGTAGACCAGGAGTGCCATGGGGTCTGTCTCTTTCAAGCTGCAGAATATTGATGCGGAGGTACCAATGACCCCTTTCCAACCGCTCCAAGTCCCTAGTTTGTTTCACAGGCTTATACGTTCGTGCTGGTTTCAAACGCCTTGTCAACATGGCCAGAGTGGGGGTGACGTGGGTTACAAATTGCTCCTTGGACACCGGAGGAAGCGAGGGCTGGATGGCTAATGGAAGACCATCAAGGCATACTTGTGGTGGTCTCTCGGGATCTGGTTGTGAGGTGATCTGCAAAACAGGATGAGGATCAGCCAGCTCGCAATTTCCTTGGCGCTCTTCGTTCAACTTGGGAGCAAGTATGAGAGCGTCAGAGACTGGTGCAACTTCCTGTAGCATCGACGATAACCCTGAACAATGTCGTTTGGTGGGAGGAGAGCCAAGGGCTACATAGGGGACCGGGCGAAGCAGGCCTTCAGCTTGGCCACGTATCGCTTCTGGCTGCGAGTCGGGTATGACACTGAGCGGACTCTCGAGCGAATCTTTTACAGCGCGCTCATTTTGCGGCTGAGGGAGTAGTGAGACGGGGCTGATTTGACGGCCATTATCACCCTCGGCATCTGAAAGAATCGTCGAGTCTTTGATCGTTAGTGTTGTTGAACCAGCAGTAGCGTTGAATAGTCCCTCATGCCCTGGGGTGGATCTGGCTGCATTGGAGCGTTTCACTTCCACATCTTCATCGGGAATCGTGCTCTGTGAGTTAGGAAAGAACGGTTGAATGCAACTCGATCCTCCCCTGGGGTCTGCATCAACGGGTTGATCCGTAGACATTGACTGCCCCGTAGCAGGTGCATCATGGCTCCCTCGACGCTCATCGGACGACAAGGTGATGAGCTGCTGCGACAGACTCTGAAATCCAAGAATAGCCTCGACCTGAGCTCGATATCGGACATCATCCCGGGCTCCGCTGGGAGCGGAGATGTGGACGAGGATCTCGGAATGCTTCATGGCAAGAACATCGAGATTTCTGATTGGGCATGGTGATCAGCTTTAATCAGCCTGAATGCAGAAAAATGCTGATCTTCATCCAACATGCGAATAACGATGGGCAGATGATGCTCAGATCGTAACTAGTGCATCGTCAATCCGGCATGATCAACTCAAGGAAGTGTTCGATTGGTGCCGTTGAAGAAGCAAAAAAAGTTGGAGATCCAGACTTGGCCTTCTCAGGCTGCAAGGCACCAATCCCAGTCAGCTGAGGGGACGTGGTTTCCCACTTGGGACTGACCCATTGATTTTCCTCTATGGGCGCCTGGCGGCCTGAGGCTAGCGATCGACCATCGACAGTCAATAGTCTCTTCCTAGGAGGTCTGAGCATCGCCGATCACCCAGCCTCGACTTAAAGGATTACGCTCCTCGGCTCCAGGAATCCAGGTCTGTGTTTCAACCGGGAACCTTGAGTATCGATCTGGTTTAGGTAAGTTTCACAGCTATGGTCATACTCGGTGATGATAGCTGCTCATCATTAGCTTCCTTATGCTATGCTATGCTATGCTGTTGGTGGTCATGCGCTACCAAGTAGTACCGTACTACCAACAAGCAAGAACCAGATTTCGTATTTCTGGATTCGGGTTTCTGACAATTACTTTTGTAGATCGGTCTTCGAACGTGTTCGCACATGCCCGGAAAAAGGTGTTCCAGAGAGTAATTTATTGATACCGGCGATTGTCTTGGTCCCCGACAGGAATCGAGACCCTCACGCAAGGTTGCACCAACGAGGGAGAGAGGTGGGTAACAAAATAAAGAGGGGGAAAAAGGAATTGAAGACGTTAATAATCCGGTTAAGTTACATCACCTTTGTCGGCTTCCAACGCTCATAGTATCGACTCCGAGTAATTGCAGGGAAGGATGCGAAATACTGAAGCAGGCAAATAATGGGTTTCTTCTATGCAACAACTCAGTTCTGCCGTTTCCTTTCCATCCACTTCAGGTCCCCGCTGCATGTCACCATTGCTTAGCTTGGTAATGAGCAACGTTCCAACTTGCGTTCCTGTCAAACAGCTGAACTGCTCGATTGCTTGCATTCCTCCCCCTTACGCAGAAAGGAGGGAAAAAAGGACAGAAGCAGAGACTGAGAAGAGAACCCAACACATGGCGTTCGGATGATGTTGGACGCTCTTGAAAGAGAACACACAAGACCGAACGAGTGTACGACAATTAGACTACGAGATTCCCTACTTTATCCTGGCTAGTGTGGCGACAGACGGACCGAGCGCTGAGATCTCTCAATCTATCTAGGCTAATGCTGGTCTAGAGAGAATCAAGCGCTCTGAATGGCCAACAAAATCGATAGATCTCGTCAATCAGATCCATTGTTGACACACATGGTGCGTGACGCAGCATGACTGATCTAACTTCTACACATGAAATGCTGGAGAATGAGGCCGAATCCAAGCCGATGGGTCTTGCGTCCACAGTTACACTACCCAGTCGGAACTCTGAAGGGAACACTGACAGGGGCAGAATGCAGCCTACTGCAGCTCTTGCGAACAGGAATCAGGGACACGAGCATTGCTTCTCCAGAAGGATCCTATCTTATCATTGGTCAGTAATGTGAACGATCATATCCATACCTTAGGCAATAACTTTCACTGGCATTGGAGTTGAAGTGGGAAGGTAAGAACATGACTATTGTCTGCAGAGTTAGTACCTGTCTAGCCGATCGCACATGAGGTGATGCGAACGTCTTGGGTCATCTGCTCCTCCGCACGGGTGGATGCATTTCTTTTTGCAAGGGTTTCCAACCGTCCATCTTTGCTTTTGTCACTGCTCTTATTGATTACCTATTGATTTGGGGGATGATCGCTGTCGAATAGCCTTCTCAGTTCTCACAACTGAGAAGGGTACTAAGGTATTAGTAATGACGGGAGTCGTTAACTAGTGTCCTCCGTATTATTACTCTATCGGTATCTGAGGGGCAGAAATTACCAAGCAGAGAGAGAAACCGGGTGGCGCGGTGCTAAACGAACAACCAGATCTCCACTTTTCGTCGACCCGCGGCCAGATCTGTTGAGCTTCGCGCCGACCATGGAATTGAAGCTCGACGGAGTTACCCGGCATCTAGTCTATGCTAGGTAAAGAATATAGATAGACAGATTTACGGGGTCTCCAAGGCAGGGTGGCAAATAGTGAGCCCAGATCAAGTCTTAGCATTATTAGTATCTCAAATTAATACCCCTCTACATTGTTACTGAATGAATTCCTTAGAGATTATTGAGGAACGGATCTCCCCGGCATTCTCCAGTGTGCCGGGCCACTCATCCTAGTTACCATAGTACGGAGTGGTAACCACTAGATGACTAGCGTCGGGAATTCAAATATCCAAGACTCCAAAGTCAAAAAGCCAAAAAGTCGATCAAGTAAAGTAGACGCTGAGGAACGATGGAAGTATTCATGATTATTTGATTGCGCACAACAAAGATCAGGTGTCTGCGGGTTGGCCCCGTTTCTGGCCTTGGCCCATGGACAATCACCTGGTCCAAGTGGGATCCCCGTTCCTAGTTTAGTTCATCTACACATTACAGTAGTAGTAGTAGCACTCTAGATAGATAATAATAATAACAAGAATGATGGTTCGCAAGGCGCATTATGGAGTTGTTAGCCACCGATCTATCCGTAAATTGAGCTCTACTACATCACGATCATACATTCATACTAATAAAATAGTCGACCCTACTGGGCCCCGTCGACTTTACCAGTCACTTTAGTCGACTCCGTACACTTTCAGTCGATCTTTCTCAAGTCTTCTCCCACTCCTAGTTCCCCGTCCCACTCCCCGTTCGTCTTCCACTCCTCTTCTTAGTCTTGTGGCCCTCTCTGCCTTTCAGACTCCAAAAACCGTTCGAAACCTTAAAAAAATCCATTCCTTGAACTCATCACTTTTCCATCTCTGCGTTGCTGCACTATCCGTCACTGCACTCTCCGTTCCTTTATCATTTCGTTTGTTCTTCATTGTCCTTCCATCACTTGGCAATCTTAAGGATCGACTGGACTTCTCACAGCCATCGCTTTGCAAATCGTGACCTGCTCTTTAACTCTATTCTATCGTGTGCGCATCGGGGAAGACTTAACTGTTCGCTCCGTACGTTCAAATCGTGGGAGTTGAAGTTCCAATGGTGTTTCAATGGTGAGAACGCCGGGCGCCATATATTCTTTCTCGTATAATCTTTAGGAGAAAACTGACAGACTGTCTAGATGCTTTGAATGCCAATATTTACGCCCAAGGGTATTCTTAGAGCCGCCGTTAGTTCTCGACCACGTCCAATCGAAGTTGCGATCCTCCATCTACTGTGAAACGCGCCGGTCGCATCCGACATCTCTGAGCCTGTTCGCAGACAAATATCACCACAATGGCTTCGATGAACGGAGGGGTTGTGCCCGTGGACTATGGACACACACGGGGTAGGTCATAACCCTCCGCGTTCGTGTTCTTGGATCTCAAATCATTGTACCTCCTTGGCCGCCGGTGTACTTCAGCCATCACAAGCCCCATTGTTTTACCCATGTGCAATATGAACCATCCGCAATGCTTAATTCCAAATTCATGGAATGTGGCCGGGTGATCGTCATGTCAAACTCGGAGATGGACATTCTCTGGCCATGCAGGGTCGATTATCATTGATCAGATGACATTCCATCCATTCGGTTTGTCAGTTCCGGAATGCTTCAGAGTGATGTCGTCGGGCTCTCTTAGATCTGTTGCTGCCTGCTTCTTCGTGATGAGTTTTAGTATACATACATGTGCTAATCAGATGCTATTGCAGGAGCCCCCTCACAAACCAGCTTGAAAACCCCCACCTCAATGAGCACAAACTTCTTTCAGTTTTTTGGAGGGCAGAAAAAGGTTACCCGAGGTTTGTATTCCATATCTTTCTGGGTGCCTTTCTGGCCATCGTTAATCAGGATGGTACCTACTAGATGGCCAACCCGCCAAACGACGAGGTCCCAAGCCAGACAGCAGGCCTGCCTTGACACGACGACAGGAATTGAATCGGCAGGCACAAAGAACCCACCGCGAGCGCAAAGAGCAATACATCCGGTCCCTGGAAACTGAAGTTTCCCGACTCCGGGAGGCTTTCACTCAGGAGATGTCTGCAGCGAACCTCGCCGTTGTCCAACATCGAGAAATGCTGCAGACGGTGAACGATGAGAATGCGATCTTGAAGGAACTTCTTACCGCCCATGGGATTCAATTTGAGGCGGAGTTGGAGCGTCGCAGGGCGCAACGACGCTCAGCAGGCCGAGGTTTCCAGTCGAGCCCGTTGGCCGGTAGTAGTGTGGTATCTCAGGCGCCGGCAGCACCAGCAGCCTCCAACGGCAACACCTATACCACACCACCAACCACAGTATCGAACGTCTCGTCAGACGTGAGTCCTCTGGCGAATGGGATGGAACGGGTGGATATATCCCCCACGCACGAAATCACTCCTCCACCCCCTATTTCCATGACGGCTTCGTCGTGCGAGATACCAGCCAATCTCGATCTATCGGCCATTGCTCGAAATCAAGAACCTGTCCAGGCTGTTGGGGGTATATTCGAGGTGGACCCCCAGCTTCAGATCGATTTTATACTCACGTATGCCGCCCGCGCCTACCCGTCTTTATCTATCAATGCTAACAAGTGCAGATTGGAATCCCCATGCCGCGAACACACCGACTATTTGTGTCGAAGATCTGTCACCGAAGCAGATGACGAGGACATGCCATTCTCAGGCCACGCTCTGATGGCCACCTGCCCCCCGCCGAGTTACATTGCCAACACAACGCCAGAGCAAGCCTATCCACACAAAACCTACGATCTTCCGCATGCAAACCTGACAACTCTACTCAATCTCAGCCGACAGCTAGTGACAGAGGGCCAGATCACCCCAATCATGGCGCTGCAGTGTCTGAAGAACCACGAACTGTACCGCACCCTGACCAAGGATGATGTCAAGATCATCATTGAGACGCTCAACACCAAAGTGCGATGTTATGGCTTTGGAGCCGTTGTCGAAGACTTTGAGCTCATGGACTGCCTAAGCAGTGTCTTGGGGACCAAGGTGGATACCAGGTTCTCCTGCGCGGGCGACGATACGATGTACTCGTGATGCGATATCTGATACCTCTTTTTCTCAAGCGGACTGGGGAGTGTGGAGTTCTTTTCTTCTCAGAAAAAGTGGATGTAAGTGAATGGAAGGTTTGGCGATTCTTTCTTTTTTAACCTCCTTTCGTTTCTTTTCTTTTCTTTTCTTTTTTTTTTCTTTCATGGAACAGATGACTGGTTCTTGGTTCTTTTATCTTCTGGCGTCTGGGATGCCTGACTTGCCACTCTTTGCCCTTCGACCCCCCTTTGACCTTTGTCTCTACTGGTCTTCCCTTTTTTTTCGGATTCAGCCCGAGGATTACCTCGATCCTCATGTCTAATTTCTGCAGGCCAAAGTATGGCATGTAAAACAGCTACTCGCTAGCTTTTCATTGAACTGTTGAAGTCGGTCACGTATATCAAGATGGGTTTTACCCTACGATCTAGACATCCACGTACAGCCTTTCAGACTCGACCTCTCCCGCCCTGACAGCATTCTTAACCAATCCAGCACACAGGCAAGGACCTGCAGTCAACAACCTGCAGTCCTGCAGTTTGCACGCTACCGCGCCTGCATATTACACACCTACAGTCCCTTATTCATACTCCAATTTCGAGACAAAACCATGCCGCATCCCCACATCACCCACAGAAAAATTTCACTGCAATGATCAACAACGTCCCATCACGTACCATATTCCCCAGTGCTAGTAGTAGTAAACCTCCTTCCCAACCCGGTAATCGGCCAGTTGTCCTGGCTAGCGATCCTAACGCATGACTGCGATTCTTAAGATCGAATGATCCATATTTTAGCCCCTTGCTAGAATCTAGTTGAAGCTACGGAGTGAAAATGCGTAGTTTTGGTGTACTCTCGATCCTGGAATCCATGGTCATTGACAATCTGGATTGATCTACTGGAACTGAAACCTTGATAGGGCTCAATATGCTGGGAACGAACGGGTTGTCCGTGCGGAATGCGGAGTGCGGCCGCACCGGACTGGGGATCAAGGTTTGGCTTGTTTCACTTCTTCGGAGGAGCCTATTGTGGAGAACGAGTCGAGAAGGAGGGTTGACGTTTTGGGAAGAAACTCCGAGCGGGAAAGTCTTGACGACAGGGGGAATAAACCGTACGGCTTTGCTATCTCTATGGAAGAAGATGGATATTGTAAATGAGAAAATACCGAAAATTACAGTACTCTGGAGCAGGAATGATTATGTAGACCAAGGTGAAAGGCAGTCTTGCAATGGCTGACATGCCATCAATCTAAGCAACTTTTGAATATGCAGACTATAATCGGAAAGACATCATAATACTCCGTGCGATCATGGCAAATCAATCACATCAACAGATCTACTCCTCGGACTCCTCCTCGGCCTTCTCCTCCTGCTCCTCGGCGGCCTCGTCGTCCTCCTCGAAAGTGTTGGAGGGCACGCTGTACAGACGGATGACAGGGCGGTTGGGGTCCTTGATAAGGACGTACTTCTTGACCTTGTCCTCCTCCTCTTCGGCATCGAGGGCGCGGATACGGTCGACGATAGTACGGACGATACCCCATCCGTTGCCGAGGTTCAGGTTCATCTGGGCAGCGAACTCACGGGGCTTGTAGCCGACAACACCAAGGATGACGTGGGAGGTGGCGGAGCGGGGGTTGGCACGCGAGACGAAACCAAGCTTCATGGCGTCGGCCTTGGCGAGGATGGCCTGGGTGGTCCAGCGGGCGAGCTTGATGCTGTTGTTCTTCATCTCGGTGGCCACGACGGCACCGCGCTGAGACCAGAGCTTGCTGCGCCAGTCCAGAGCGCCACCGGAGCCGGGGGCCTTGCTGTCGAACTCGTTGAGAGCCTTGACGATCAGCTGCTGGTCCTCGCCGCTGACGGGGTTCTTCATGACGGCGTCGACCTCGGTACGGACGATCATGTTGAGAGGCTCCTCGTCACCCTGCAGGGACAGGTCGAACCGTCTGTACTTGTATCCCTTGGAGGCAAGAGGTTCCGTCTCCTCGGCGGCATTGTAGAAGGGGTTCGGGTGGCTGAAGGTGACCTTGGACTCCTCGGATTCCACCACGGTCTGCAGAGCAAAGTTGTGGTTGATGAATGTGGCCTCCAGAGCAAGAGCACTGGGGGTGTTGAGTGACTCCTGCTTGCCGGAAGAGTCAGTCGACTCCATAGGGGCATCCACGGCGTTCTCGTTGACGGTGACCAAGTCGATGGAAGCACCCTCGCGCTTGTCGAAGTAGATCTTGTTGCCCTGGTGGACAATAACGATATCCCACGAGTAGAGACTGCGAGGAGCGCACATGAGCATGGACAGGATGTCCGAGGTGGCGAAGACGGTCGCCTCGTTCTTCTCGGCGAGCTCCTGGATAACAGGATCCTGAGAAGTGGTGACGTTGTAAGCGGCACGTTCCATGGCCTGCAGCTTGCGCTCGGCGTTCTTGACGGGCGCCTTGTCGTAGGACCGGTCGTAGTAGTAGAGGAAACCATAGGAGTCCAGATCCTCACCCTCGGGAGCCTCAAGGTTCAACTTGGACAGCCGGTTGAAGTCAACCTCCTCCAGCATGGTCCAGTCGGGACGGACGTTGACCGAGGGCTCACGGGTTCTCTGCGGCTTGTCATAGTCCTTCCAGCCAAAACGACGGCCACGGTTGCCGCGTGCAGAGCGGTTGTCGTAGTAGCGATCGCCGCCCTGGCCACGGCCAGCACCGACTCTCTGGAAGCCAGCGCGACCACCTCTCTGGCCGACACCACGCTGACCGCGGCCACGGAAGACAGTGCCGCCACCACGGGCGAAGGTACGCTTGGTCGATGTGCGGGTGTTGTCAACAACGGAGAAGGAAGACTCGTCCTCGGCGACCTGGATGTTGAACAAGCTGGAGGTGCCTGCGCCGTAAACCTGTTGATCTGGTCGGGGTCAGTACACCATCTCAAAGACGTGCAGGACAATTGGACTCACCTCTGTAATTCCGGTTGTAGGCCTGACGACCACCCCTGTCACGGTCCTTGCCATCCCCGGTCCAGTCAGCCATACGGCCAAGCTTGTCACCCTTTGAGAAGGGAGCGTAGGGAACACCATCGAGCATGTTGTCGGAGGGAGTGGCGGGGCCCCAGGTGTCCTCAGCGGGGAGGGCAGCCACGAGTTCTGCAATGGACATAGGCGCCATGATGTCTGATCGATACTAGGATAGATACCTAGTGACAGAAAACGTCGGTGGTATCAAGAAGAAACGGCGAACGGTGTGTGCGCTGGCGGCGGGACGATTCTCGCGATCCCGAATTTTTGTGTTGCGGGTTGTGTGTCCCTGTGGCTGGTGGCCTTGGCTGCATCAGCCACACTCGCTTTGAGCGCCACCAACACTATACCTAATTGGGAATATCTAACTCCTTACAGTGTATAGCTTCATCATTCAACCTGCTCTACTCCATAGTCTGCATTGACAGTGAATTAATACTGCACGATCACCAGATTCTATAGTAGTAGATCTATTTTATATTTTAAAACAAAAAGTAATGTGAAAAAAAGTGAAAGAAAATTAAGGTTAAGACTAATATGAAGGATTATCAACCTCTTACTATTATCTCAGTTCATTCGTATTATTCACTGGCCTTGACTCTATTCACTCTGTCCATTGAAAGCAGTGAATGTCAAGTATTGAACATATTATATAGAGCCTCATCTTCCACTTCTCATCTCTCCAGCTCCATCTCCCCATCTGCCAGAAACCCTTTTCCAACATCCACCATGCGCAACGCAGCAGATGTCGAACCACAATTTGATTTTAACTCCATGGACATACCCGATACTAAACAGAGGGACGCAGACCCAAAAGCAAAGAAAGTGGAAAGCACCAAGAAGAAATTACAGGACGTAATCAACCTCGAGGACAATGACGAATGGCTTGGACGGCTTCGTTCGGAAATGGTGAGGTCCTGGTGGGTAGATTTCTGGAATAATCACTTGAGGCAAGAGCATACGAAGGAGCGAGGCAAAAGGATCGTCGACTTTTAGAACTGGATCTGAGCGGTAATTCGCACGCTGTCCTGAAGTAGAGGATGCCACAGCCCAAGAAAGGCGACTGGGACGCTGCGGATCACCTGGCATGCTTTCACTCTAATGTCAGGAGCATCAACCTGCAATCATGGGAGGGGTTTCTTCTTTGGTAAGAACTTCTTATGAGATTATAGACAGGATCGTGTGGGCCGTAAAAGGCTGGTTACAAAATGGACGCACAGTTATACATCAATAAGACATATGGTGGCACAGCAATCATGGGAACAAAACGCGATGGAATGTGCTCTAAGCCCCACCTGGCAATGCCTTTTCCAGATGCCACCTAAACGATGATCCAGGCGAGGGGATTGCTGTAAAGACAAAGGCCCAGTCAGCGGACGGACAATCAAAGACGAAAAGGCCAGGGGTGATCAAAAATGGCACAACGACAACAACAACACAAGCCACTACCCAAGAGAAGGACACTGGCGACGAGGAACTCGATGAACTCAATAAAGATGGAAAAGACGATGATATTCCAAGTCTGAAAGCACCCGAATGGAAGACTGAAATGCTGAACACAAGACAGCAGGTGCTCCTTGAAAAGAAATCAGATGTCTTCAATTCAAGAGAGATGTTTCTGGAAGTTTTGCAACATTATTGAGGCACTAAAAGACGTCGAACTAGCCCCAGATGCAGACCATGGTTATGCCTGCAACGAGTGCGCATCTTTTATCACCTATAATTGCTCCTGTCTCTTGCACTGCAACTCGCCAAGTACATTCAGAACATTAGCTCGCATTTTGGCATCCTCGGTAACATGCTCTCTCTCGCCTTACATTTTACCCGTGATTTCATCAACCCTTTATGCTTGGTTTATGACTCTAATCATTGCTTAGAACTCTCGTTTCTGCACATGATTCAGACCCCATTCGCCCAGCTATCCAAGAACGGGTACGTGGGACTAGCGAGCGCCACCATGCAGATCATCAGAACCAAAACAATTCAATTATTGTGTCAATGCTTCGCTTAGGTCCCAATTAAAGCCTCAGAATGGAGTACTTTATGCTCTATGCAGCTCTTTATCATTGAGACTCCATAGACTCTGTAGATCGCCCGTACCTTGCTGTCGATCATCAGCTTATCATTGATCCGATTCGACGCCAGCCCAGAATTGCCTTGGGGTTCCAGATCCACTGAGATAAGGAATTCCCACATGAGTTGCTGGATCACTCTATTCCCTCGAACTACTAATCTTTTGCTGAAATATTGGATTTACCTATTCTTGGCCTTCTGTGCCGTCCGCCTCCGAAACTGCTACGGACCTGATTAAAACGTTCCATTGAGAAACAGTGGCCCCTGGGGACGCTCTTCTCAGTGCCGAGTTTTGATGTATCCTTGGTTCTCGGTTGCAGCATTAATGTTCTCTATCTATTCTCAAACTCGTTCCGCTTATCTTGAATCCTTTTATCGGCAGATCTTCTCTAAACCGAATCTTGCAAATGTGACGCTGGTTATCAGCGCCGTCTTTCCGGTTGAATATCGTTGTATACTCACTGGGCCTCGTGGCCCAACCTCATATTTCCGGATGTTCGAGATAAGGATCATGACAGCATGATTGGATTAAAGGACCATCTCATATATTCCCTCAGAGGGCTCCCTTGGTAACTTCCTTTGCCAGTGAGGATATAAAAACCTCGAGATCACTAGAGGTCCTTCTCACAAATCAAGACACTCTCCAACCGAGTCTCTCAAAAATCCTCTATCTCCGCATATCTCACCAAAGCTATCAACCCATCCAATATGAAGCTCTGCATTCTCACCTCTCTCACACTTGTAGCCGTCACCGCGGCCATTCCTGTTGAGGATCCTACCGCTTCCGCGCTGAAGTCGCAGGTGGAGGAGATCGCTGGCCAAGTCCATGGAGTTGAGGGCCAGGAGACCGCCACAGATTTGTCCCAATGCGTTGAACCCAAACTGTGCTGCGGCTCCTTGACCACTCCCCTGGACCCCATTTTGGACCCTATTCTGCTCACTCTTGGCATCAATGCTGCCCAGATAGTTGGTTCCGTTGGACTGCTCTGTGAGGTGACCCCAATATACTCTGCCAATCAACCTGTGCTAACGGATTTGCTGTAAAGGTCACCCATGGACTGAAGAATGTTCCTCTGCTCCTCAATGCTGCACTGAGGCCAACCTCTTGGTATGTCTCTTCCCCAGATTCCATTGGCTCTTGAGAACCATCGGTCCTAACTTAGATCACAGGGTGGTACCCTTGCTCTCGGCTGCTCTAAGCTTTAAGTACGCGGTCTTGAGGTTCAAGAATATCTATCAAGTGTCGTCGCTCAATTTGACCATTTGAGTGTCGAGCCCGGATAGAAGGTCAGGAAATGAGTGCGGATTTGCCATTCGATTGTACTTATATAAATTTTGATTTTGTTTTAATGCTGGTATTTCTGGAAGAGAAATTGATTCACAGCTGATAAATATGCTGATTTTTTCGAGCAATCTAATCCTCCATTTATCTTAAAGGTCCCCATTAAAGCGACCTGATTAAACACAACAAGATATACTTCAGGTCTCCTGCCCACTTCGAAGATTAGGCTATTGCCTTGATAGAGGACCCCCCTCCCTCTGTTTTGAACCAATATACGCAATTGACGGGACACGAAGCCTACAATGCATGGAGATTAAGATACGGCCAATCAGTTCTTGTTGCCAATCAACAATGTATCAGACTAATAAACATGCTACATGAAACATCCAGTGACCTACACAATGCAACCTATAGTACGCAAGGCAATCAATAACAGCTCGACAAGGTAGACACCCCAGTAGCCATTTCTTATTCCTTCTTTAGAAATCTTTGGTCATCTGCCATCATTGCATAACTAAGGTATTGCATTACAGCCTGATGCAGCCTTGCACCCATCCATCCGCCCCTGTTCCAACTCCTATGCACCACGTCGCCAACGATCTCCAATCCTATCTACTTCCACCTCCACGGCATCCTGTCCCCCATATCCGCCGGCAAATCCGCATCGAACACCCATCCACGCATCCATAACACGAACAAGCAAACAAAGACACCGCATTATCATGGGCCGGTCACTTAATCTCAAGCAACGAGAGACGAGATGCGGCTCAATCAAGCAAGAACACCACATAAATCAAGGCTGAATCCAACACCATGCCTAACTAGAACCCCAGCCCATACCCATAATCAAGGGGATCAGCATCGCATCAGCATCAGCATCACCCGATGACCTGACCAGACCCAAACCAAGCCAAAGGCGCAAACGAAGCAATGGTTGAGCAGTCATTCACGAACCGCTATATCGACGAACAGAAGCTACTGGCGCTGCTGAGGGCACGTTTTCCCAGGAAGACCTACACGGTCCAAGTAAGTATGGAGTACCTACTCGTCCATGTTCCAAGACTCTGCCCTATGCCTTGTGGAGTAGTTTGGATGAGTCCGCCTCGTGTTTGTTTCTCGCAGAATCGTCCCCCCTGTCTGCTTGCTTTGACTTCCCGTCATCCCGCGTCGCCTGGGGCTGTGCAAGCCACCACCCTGCAGTAACAGGCTAATGCTACTCGCAGATAAAGATGGGCATATGGTACATCTCAGCGCCGCAGAGTCTTACACAGGTTGGTTGGCTGCTCACATGCAATATTGGAAGGGATGAGTCCTTGATGACTGGACGTCGATGACGGCTTTGTTGGGTGCGTCTGCGTTAAAGAGTCACAAGGCGCTAATATTGCTTTCTCGCGCTAGGATGATATTTTGTCATGTACCACTCAGCCTGATTCTGATGGATCGGGCTGACACATGTACCCTCTTATTGGATCTCTAAAAGTGGTGGCTGTAGGAGCCTCGGAACGAAGGATGTGGATTGCACAAGTGTGTTCAACAGCATGGCAAGTTTCGCAAGGGGTGTTGCTTATCATTGCTGGAGATGTCAGAGACGGGTTGATACTTAAAATGCTCATCCCCATCGTTAGCGTAGCTATGGCTTCTATCAAGTATGGTTGACAGCTCATATACGCATATCGTCTTTCTCTTGTGCTCTTTTGTTCTTGTGGTAAATCTTAGAAATATACGTTCAGGCATCCTAACATGAGCCGAAGTTGTCCTTACAGCCCCACCCCCTTTCGAATCGTCGAGGGGAAATATATGGATCCCCGGAAACTGGTGAAAATGCTCAGGAAAGAATATGGTCAGTCAAATTTTCGAGTAGAGGTGACTTGCCATTTGTTCGATGAGCAATACCAGGAAAATCCTGATCAGTTTGCAACAGTTACGCCTGGATCAATACAAAATTTACATTCCCGACCATCAAAGAGAGCAAACGTCGGTTTCGATAGATGTGAGTGTTGATTGCCTTTTCCTTTTGTGTTTTTGTTTTTTGTCAGCCTGCTCAACAGACTGATCTCCAATACAGGATATGATCAATGACTGCCGGGTGTACTTTTAGCTGCAGGCCGCGCTGGACTGAACATTCGAAACATGAGGGCAAAGACTCAAAACACACTGAATACGAGGTTTTCAATGAACCGACCAGAGAGAGATTTGGACCTACGGGAATCTGCATGGGTACATACCGGTGGAACTGGTGGCACACCCCTAATACGCTTGCTTCAGATTGTTCTGCTTCGGGCTCCCAATCAGCCCGTCGGACGACTTCATATTGCCTATATTCGGGGTAGCTTGTACGATGATATAATGGAATTGATTGGTGGCTGGTCACACCATATACATACCTCTCCTCTCCATGGGCATCTTCTGATCGTAGCAGTCTTCCCGGAGGCGATTTCTAGGTCTGCATAGCCCTGGGTCATCGTGACGGTCTGACTGCCCACTTGCATGAAACAGGGATCATCATTGAATTATGACCAATCATATATACAGGCACATGCCGTAGACCTGAGCAATACCAACCTAGTCGATAACTGATAAAGGAATTTCGTGGCGGTTGGTCACACTACCTAGCGCAGAACATGCCTTGGCCAGACAGGAAGCTGGCAGGCAGCCCCTCGTCGTTTTGGCCGAGTTTGCCGGTAGCACAAAGCGTATCGCCCGTAATCTTTCCCACCATCTTCAGCCTGATCGCCAAACAAACGTCGTCTCCGTAGTGCCTTAGTCTACTCCATTATTCTGCCTTCAGGGGCTGAAAGAGACAGAATACGGCACGGGCAAGGTGTCCGCCTCGTCAAATGGGAGTCATCACGATCTGACTCTTCAACGCGTGGTTAAAGAGACACAGGCGCCTTCTTGCGCCTCAACTAAGCCTCACGTTAAGTAAAGTAGACATTGAATCCTATGTAGTAACATACCAGAGTCACAGAGCTCGGCTCCTTGTCGAGTGGTATATAGGATGCCATGCCACGTATGCAGTCAAGAGCCAGATCGGCTGCGACATTATCGCACCAGACACCCCCACCATGGTCCGCCTGTCTGATCAGACTCGGGTCGATCAATATTTGATGGACAAAATTCAGTCCAGAAGAGACCGGCTCTTCAAGACCCATAATAATCGACCGCAACTGGAACTCACGTCAATATTCAAGTCGAGAGATATCAACGGCCGATGGTCTGTTCGACCGGAATCACCGGTCAAAATCAATGGCATCTCAGAGTTACGCCAAGTCGAAGAAGTACATCGGTCGAAGAACAGCTCTTAAAGGAATCCCTGCTAATTGGTAATTCTTCCCGTTACAGACGGACAACTATGCCTCTAGCTGCATTCAGATCTACACAGTCCGCCATCTACGATCTTGGACGACGCTGGACATCTCATACGAGACTATCGAGCACCTCTTAGCAGCCCATAATGTGTTTGATCACTTTTGGCGATGTATATTGACGTTTGGGATCAAATTCCAGGAGAATGAGTACGATTTCCCACCTTTCCGAGCGAACAACGAGCAAAATACGCACAGCCGAGTGGATGGTGAGGATCCCTGTACTCTCTTGAGTGCTTCTAAGAGGGAGGGGCGTTGACTGATGGGATAGAGCTCGCCTACGTGATCCGACGTGTGGAACCCAATAATAGTCCGACGGATAGAGGAGTGTGTCCATGGTCGATACGTCAAACGGGAGTTTACCACAAAATGGTATATCCCAACCGACATAGTCAATTCTCGATACGCAGCACGTCTGTCTTCATCCTCATTGCGCCTTCGCATGCGGCGGAAAAATCCATCGCGTACCGTCTCCCCGAAAACGTGTCTCAGGATGACACATGTCGCCAGGATTTTCTTATCCATGAATGCATCGTCAGGGACAGTTTGAAAGGCTGGATGGACTATCAGGCCTGGCTAGAGGCCGAGTCCAAACAAATAGTATGCTGCTGGCTTTTACTATTTATTGTCAGATGCAAATATCAAGAGAGATAACTAACCAAGATGGATTCCAGGCAAACCGAGTTTTAGTCCTTGATATCCTCCAGAGAGGAAAGAATGGGGAGCCCCGCAGCATATATGTCAGCGCCGAAGACCGGCAGCGTCTGAAGCAATTGGAAGATTACATCACCGATATGCTGGTTATCCTCCAGACAATGGTTGACTCTATCAGTCGTATCGGCAAGGCCTGCAGACGGCACTGCCAAACCAGTTGCAATGGCCCAGGCTCTTGCCTCTGTAGTCACGAGATCGAAGGATTTGAAGAGTGTGCTGCAGAAGCTCAGACATCTTTGAACCGCGCGAAAGTGCTAAGAGAGCGCGTTCAATCTACAGAGCAACTGGTAAGATATCTACCACCTCGAACCAGAGAATTTGTCACCCTTATGACCTGTTGCGCAGTGCTTGCACCTCTCAGATCTGCTTGCTTATGAAGAAGCGGCCGCTTTGACACAGCTTGCGTATGCCTCCCGTATTGAGAGTGAGGAGATGGTTAAGCTGGCGGTCAGTACAGACGGCCTTCATATATTTAATTATCCCTTTTAGACGGCTGACGACAAATGCGTTAATGTAGGCTCGAAGTGCTCGGGATGCCGCAGCGGTCAAGGTCTTGACGATCATCGGCCTCGTGTATCTGCCAACCACAATAGTATCAGTAAGTGAAAGAACAGCAAACGAAGGTTCTCATTGACACTAGGACAGAATTTCTTCTCAACGGAGTTTGTGCATCTCAACGACAAGGGCAATTTGCAGATCTCTCACCAAGTCTGGATTTTAGCCGTGGTATCTCTTCCTCTAACTGTGTTGACAGTCATCGCCTGGTGGCTGTGCGACCGATACCAAGTTATCGAGGCAGTGCTTGGAAGGAAAAAGGAGAGCAATTTAGAGAATGGGGGCAGGCGAGGTCGATCTGAGGAAAGTACACCGGCTCGGTTGAGCTCGGTCTCATTAGACACATTAGCTAGACCACGATGACATCGAGGACCGCGTCGCCTACCCAGGAAGATGCCTCTCTTCCTCCTTCAGTCTATCCATCCCTCGAAATGTAGTGACGTCTCTAGAAAAAAAGGCCGGACCATATCTGTATGGCTTCTGTAGGACTCTTCGGCCACAATCGGTATCACCAGTTCTTTGCCGTGTACGAAGGATCAGTAGCAAAAGAAACGATCGTTGACAAGCAGAGAAAGGCTCTGATGCTCTCAGCGCGGGGATAACGCAAAAGACTCGACTCACTCTACGCTAATGCAGCCGACTGCGCAGTGCATGATGTAGGCCATAATCGAGTCCTGTTCTCTTACACACCTGCTTACTGGCGCACCTACCTACGGTACTGAAGTAGGTACGGGATTGCGGCCAAAACAAATGAGTGCGCCCAAGCCGCACCTCCATTAGTGCGAATTCGACTTCAGAAAAGCGTGGCACACCCTCGAGCTGTCCGATAAAACGATTCAACTCAGACGTACCCGCAATTTGCCACTAGTTTTGACTTCGTCAAGTGTAAACATCGCTGGGAGAAGGAACGTCATTTTAAGAAGCTTGGAAGCAAAAGGTAGTCTTGAGAGCCGAAGCCGGCAATATGATTGACTCGTTCCTGACCTGACATCCATTGTAGGTATCCTGACTGGTCATCTCGAGAGGCAGTCTCTGTTCTTGGCTTTCTCACCCTGCACACACAGCCCCCGTGCCCGTTCTCGTCGCTCGTGGGTGTCAATCAACCATGCAACGGCAGATCATGATTAAATGTGACCATTTACATAAATTACTCTGCACTCTGACGAGCTAGTTCACCACTTCTGTCAATTCTTTCCCCGTCAACTGGTCATCACAACTCCATTTCTCCTTAGCTTTTCTGTTCTCAACCTTCGATCGCAGTCCCGCCATCGCCTTGTACGAATTTGCTCTCCCAGTCCTGTCATTTTATATTACAGCCTTTTGACCTGCTTTGAGGGATTTTACTCCCTCAGCCGGTGTTTTACTGATCTTTGCCCATGTTTCCTCTGATACTCTACGCCAGGCAAGGCTACGAACAATCGTCAAACAAATCCTGATACATTGAGTTTGTGCACCTTATACATTTCAACAATGGCTTTTCTGTGCTGTCTTTTTCAACCGTTCATACATTTGTTTCGACGCCTTCATCGCGACAAACAGTCTTCCCGGTCTGGAACGCATCCTAATTCCGATGATCATCCATCCTTCCCACCCGCGAACGTATCGGTCATTGACAGTCAGGTCAGAGTAGATGGACTCAGTCCGCATTACCCCCGCGCTCCTTTGGACCGTCAGTCCTCATCCGGACTACAATCTGATCGCTCCATCTCGAGGCGATCTTCCCTGGATGTGGCCTCTAGCCCTTTTAGTCCTCTTCACGAGCTTCAAGAGTCCTTATCCAGTGCGAGTATTGAGCCTGACAGTTCAGGGCATGTAGTGTATGTTCCACTGTCCAGTCTCAAAGAACTGATCACCGAATCCAAAGTGGAGGACATACTTCGTGAGGAGGGGTTGGTGCAAGGTCGCAATGCAGAGACAGAAGCCAGGAGAATTGTTCGGACGTCTATGAAACTATTCGCAATCCTCGTCAGCAGGAAACGAGGTGCTGATATCTTGAGGTTTCTGGATGAGGGGATAAGTGACACCGATCTGCCTTTCTTCATGAAGCCTGCAAGAACTGGAAGCGAGCGAATGACACTGCAGACAAACGGAGGCCGCGATATCAAGGCTCTAAGTGAATGGACTGACCCTGAAATTAAGAGCCTGGCGAAAAAACAATGGCGTATGTTGGCTCCGGTGTTTGAGCAGGGCAAACATTACGATTTTCCGGTTGCTCAAATCTTACCTTTCACGAATTCGGGACGAATTGAGATTGAGAGCGGCTTCAGTGAGGTCTTTCAGGCCTTTATACATCCTGCTCATCATACCTTCCGGAATTTTCCTGGTTGCCGAGTAAGTGGACATCTCTACTTTAGCGATGCCTGTGATAAATACCGCTTAACACCATGGCTTGATGGCTAGGATCGACAAGCCGTAGTTGCAGTCAAGAAACTCTTTTCTTTCGACCCTTCACGTTTTCAAATTGAGCGCGATATGCATATGACTCTTAGGAAAACGTCCGGGCCCCATCCTCATCTGATCAGTCTTCTATTTACCTATAAGGAGGGCTCCAAGTTTCACCTGGTATTTCCATGGGCAGACGTGAACCTACGCAATTATTGGAAGAGAATCCCACTCGAACAGATTGATTATCACAAAGTCTTGTGGTCGTTGAAGCAAATGACAGGCCTCGCAAGCGCGCTGTCTTTGATCCACGGGTTTCAGCTGCCGGACGACCGTCAGCCTGGTCGTTATTTCGGACGTCATGGTGATTTGAAAGCAGAGAACATCGTATGGTTCCCGTCTTACCCAGGATGCACTGACTCGGACGGAATATTGCAAATCACGGACCTAGGCCTGGCTAGTCTTCATAGCATCGGATCGGTATCCAATGGTGACCCGGCCGGCATGCTTGGTACCAAAACTTATAGGCCTCCAGACAATCATCGCAACCTACGCATATCTCGGAAGTGGGACATTTGGAGTCTTGGCTGCCTATATTTGGAGTTCATTACCTGGATAGTACTTGGGTTCGATGCTATCGTTGAGTTTGCCGAGCTTCGCGGTGCCGAAGGTGGTGAGGCGGATGAATTCAGCGAAGATTACTTTTACACGACTGATCTCAGAGGCATACGGCCATCAGTGAAGGCATGGGTAACCCGCTTATCAGAAGATGAACGATGTTCTGATATGCTTTATGATCTCTTGTGTCTGATCATGTGGAAAATGATTCGCATCGAGCCTAACGACCGAATCGATTCTCAACAACTCCACCAACAGTTACTTAACCTCCTTGAACAAGCATCGAGTAATGGAACCTACCTCGTCAGAGCTAGTGAAAGATCTCCAATCTGATCGCGAGATCAAAAGTCAACTGTTTTCTCCCGAGAGACCGCCGCTCCCCGATCCGCAGATATGTGACCTTATCTCGCTGCTGTCATATTAGTGAATGGCTTATATAGACGTCTTGGGAACTGTGGAACAGTGGCTATAACTGAACACTTGTATATGACTGTTGCATACATTAGATGTTAATTGGATATTTCTGCTTCGGTGTCGACTGTCAGGATCTGGACTTGGGTTGTCATACACTTGGTCGGGGTGCTGCATGAACATTTGCATGCTCAAAATTTTGCAAACCTTTCAGAGCATTTCTTTCAGAGCAGAAATCTTCTTTTGATTTCCTTTCTCCTTGATTATTTATATGTTTGTTTCGTTATGTGCATGTCAAAATAAGGTCGGTCAGAAGTCAGTTAGGGCACGCAGCATGCATCAGCAGATCCATGTGCTTTGCATCTGCATACTGTTCAGCTATTCGATGCAGATAAGTCATCATTTGTGATCCTACTTGTTACAGGTGATAGTACAGGCAGCCAAGTCCCATTTGTGTATGACATGTCATACATCCACCAGTGGCACATTGACAGCCGCACACGGAATTCCTCGCTCCCAGTGAGTAAAGAGCGATGAATCAAGTGCATTTGTCAATCTTACCACAATTCGTCGTTACCCTGGACAATTTGCTATATGTATGGGTGCCAGTCACTGGGCTAGTAGAGACTGGACCTGTACGCTTTCATGAAGACCTAGACGAGTGTTCCAAAACTTCCTCGACAACCCTCTGTACTCTCCTAAATGTGTATGACCGTATTGCCACAATATAGTTTGGATGTCGCATCTGGCTGCGAAGCAGTATTTGAACCCTAATCAAAGCATCCAACCGAGAGGCGATAATGACTTCAAGAATGCTTGAGTGAAATATAGCCGGCATCGGAGTGTGTGCGAGCCACCGGCTTCAGCGAAGGCGCTCGTTGCCCGAGGTATTTGTCTCCGTCCACAGCTGTGAGTGGCCAACGACCAATCAGGGACATGATGTCTGCGCAAGCCAGTGACATTCCCTACCTCAGAAACAGTAACATGTCAAGGCTAATTGACCCTGGCTATTTTGGTGTCGCCATCTGTGGTATCACAAACCTGTTGTATTTCGAGAGTGTAACCACCAGAGCTAGTCTCCCTTTATCAACATACGGTGGTAATCTTCATATGGCGCGTCAGTAAAACCTCCATGATGGACACTGACGCAGTCACTCGGGATGTCTAGGTACCGGTATGATGGTTTTGAAGGTGGATTCTGTCCTCTGAATTTCTTGAATATTTGTACCCCTGAAGGTCAGGTGAATGATCTAGCTGTGTAAGGACTAGTTTAGCCGTATGCCAACACATATAATTCAGCGTAAACAATCCATGCCGAGTAGCCATGTTGTTAATGCCAGGCTTGCCAGCAGTGCTTCACTATGGCTGAGAGCCAACGGCTCGTCCTGTCCGCACCTGAGCTCCTCGAATATATTCTCCTTTACCTTGATATTCAATCCCTGCTGACCTCAGCCCAGCGAGTTTGTCACTCCTGGGCCAGGCTCATTCAAGCTTCCCCAAGGCTACAGCAGGCCCTGTTCTTTAAGCCGATCCCACCAGAGAAGTGCCACGAAAAGTTGCGTAATCCACTCCTAGCGAAAGAATTTTGGGATTTCTTTCCCCCTCCCCAGGACCCATCCGGTGTGAGAGAATGCATCTACCTGACGCTGTCCGGGCCGGAGGCGAGTGAGAGGCGCCAGAAACTTTTCCGCCGCGAAGCAAGTTGGCGCCGGATGTTGGTGCAGCAGCCCCCCGCGTCTCTTGCCTATGTGCAAGCTACTTCTCCTCGCGGGGATTGGATCTTCAAGCACTATTATCTCCCATGCGACGCCGCTCCCATGACTCACTGGGTTAATGATCAGGTTCAGATGAATCTGATAGGGCTGCGGATGAATATGCTCTATGACCTAGTTTCTGAGAGCCTTTTAGGAGGCCTACGCCAGCACTGGATCTGCTGGGAGGGCCATATGCCTCCACAGTTTGGCCCGCTAGTTTATATAGAGGAGTTCATGCCCTTGGTCGAACAGGCGATACAGGAAGCCGATGTGGTGGTCATCGATCATCGGCGAACAATCCGGGCCGCGACTATACCATTTACCTGCTACTATTTTGCAGAAGGTGGACCAGACGTTGAACAGGATCATCCGGTCAGCTCTCGCAGTGATCCCACACCAAATCTGTGTATCGAGACACTGAACAGGGCCGGCTCGGACGTCAGTCGTGCCTCTGATCGTCGATCCAAGTTACTTTCTGCTTTTCGAACCTTGCAGTATCCTTTTCGGGATTGGGGGGTGGACTCTAACTCAACAAGGGTGTCTGGTCTTGCTTGTTTGAAGCTGCGGGAGGAGAAGTTCATCCCAAGGGAAGAGAGCAGCGACGAAGAGAGCAACGATGAGGAATGATATATAAAGTCCATTATCTATTAATTCTCTAATTCTCTCACCATCGGATGGTAAATCACAGTCTCGGATGAAGAGACTGTGGACCAGTCAGCACAACCAGAGCCACGCCTCGTCCCTATCAAGCAAGCACGGGTGGATGTGAACGATACACAGATCGATTAGCACCAGTGACACTTGAAAACCGGCACGAACAGCGACATGATATAGTTATTACTATTCCTACCAGAACCAGGTCACAGCCGACGGTGTGGTTGACCGCGTCCAGACGGTCGAGGGCCATCCGATGCCAAAGTATCGGACAATCCTCGCTCTCCCTGAGCTCCTTAACAATTGGCAAGAAAACCGACCCAAGCTAGTGAACCTGGCCTCGCATTGTCGCAGAGACCGAATCGAGCGTATTACTGTGCGAAGCAGAGTACAAGAACCCGTATCACTATGACAGCAACAATTTGAATCATTCTTGTGGGTCTCCTTCCTCTAAGGATAGCACCGACTACCGAGGCCATCGTGTCTGATCGGCTAACAAAGGCCAGAAGAAAATAATCCTTTGAGCAAGGCTTAAGCACAGGCTTTACTACCAATAAGCATTCTTTTATAGCAAGCTGGCTTTTATAGTGAAATCTATAAGTATTAAACTGTCTCATCTAATCTATCAGTTTCTCACGACTAAAAGAGTGCCAGATGCTATCTCAATGCAGTTCAACCTCCCCACAACATTAAAACGGCTCGGATTACCCAATAGTAAACGCATTGACTGATCACTTCAGTTCTCATTAGTAACCTATAATAATAACAAGGCCCTAGGTCATCACATGACAGCCAGCTCAGCAGTCAGCACTTGAGTGAAAATTTCCCCTGAATCATCCACTACATACATTGAACTAGTCAGATTGCCGCTGACATGGTTACATTAAATATTTGCTAATACATTGCTATATAATGTGGCTTAGACCTTTAGTCTATTAATATTTAGTGCCTGTCCTCGGTAGTTGGTACTGGTCTGTTATCGGTGATCCCCGTCGCAGGCCTTGCTAAGAGCAGTCTAGCACAGGGACTCAGGGTCCACCATAGATCGCTTCAGACTAGACTGGCCCTAAGGCTACCAGTCTATCGCATCATTCACACGTAGAATTCGGTGAGACAAGGGTCCACTTGCAAACATGTCCAGTTGGATGGAATGAGACATGTCTGCTTCGCTAATTGTAATTTGGTTAGACTGAGCTTGCGAAGTTTAATTTGGACCCTGCCCATGAGTTTGAGCGGAGTGCGTTGAAATTCCCCAGAATGGTAAAAGCACCTTACGATGATAAACTCGCTGTCATGCATATCATTTATAGGACTCTATTTTGTAGGTTCTGACTTCAAAAGGTGAATATTCTAGTTGCAGTGTGACTTCTCGATAGACTACTAGCCGTTTGTAAGGGCTTGGCCTTGATTTAATAGTATCTGCTATAGAGAATATAACCAGAGAAAGAGTCCTATGTTCGTAACAGCAAGACACTACCTCCAGCATCTCTAGCATAACCAGGGTCATCGACAAAAATATGCAGAGCCCTGTTGCCTTCTATCTCCACTCCAATTTGATCGACGTGGTCGTGCCGCGCGTGCGACGCATGCTGGAGCAAGGCAGTTAGGCAACTATGTTCTATCATCCAAACTCCACCAACTACCAATCACGAAGAATTGCTCACTCTGAGCTTGACCTCAATAAGGTTAGGAACAAGCCTTCCGGCGAATAACGCACTGCATCCAGTTGTTTCACAGTGCTTGGCTGTGATGTAGTCCAGTCCTCGCCGTTGACATGCATGCTGAGAAGAATCCAGCTGCCTGGAGATTTTACTTTGGCCAAGTCTGACGCGACGCCACGAAAATTCTCTGAAACACGGCGTGAGTATATCCCGGCAATTCGGGAGCCGAGTCTCTGTCAGGTAATGCGATGCTTCGGTGTCTGCCCTGAGGTTGGCGAGGACGCCATCGTGCGGCTATCGCTCCATCGGCTGTGATGTACACGTGCATATGATGAGAATTGCAAAAGAAGGATAGAAAATAATCACAGTTCGTTCAATTCATTGTTATCCTCGTAGACTCTCGGGTCTTGTTGTCGCTGGGATGCCTCTTGTATCTGTCTCTCGATGTCTCTTCGTCGTCGGGATGCGCGAATGAGCGAGACCACGAACATCCGCATGACCAGTATGACTACCAAGACGGCGCAGAAAAACGTGATGCCTCGAACTAGTCCTTGCGAGTGTGCAATTCTTCGATGATGACGGGTATGTCCGGATGGCATATGGCGCTGGTCATTGCTGCGGTTGTTAGACGGACACAAGCAATAGCAATGGAGGATGGTGCCTACAACATGAGCTGGCGGTTTGGAGCAAATCGGACGGACGAATCATCGACATAGCGGTGCGTTCTATCTGGCCCGTATTTTGGAGGAGAGGATGGATCTTCCTCGGGATTGAAATTGAGCCATCGTTCGTAGTCAGTCGTTGGCCTTCCTCTGGCCCGTAACTTTGACAGAGGTGGCATGATATTGACAACTTGTTGTCTTATAATATCAATGTTGGTTGATGATGAAATGAATGGATAGATAGATTCACAGTAGTGGTAGAGTTGGTTGTTAAAAGTGAACTGGTAGACTGAAAGTAGTCAGTTGGATGAGCACTTTCTTGATTATAACCTAGTCATTCCTACCAAAAGCTATTCTACGATCATACTAAGGAAAGAGACGCAGGGTTGACCAACAGATCCACAGGACTAGGCTGTGATCTAAGGTGAACATAACACTGCGCCAAGCTGAGACAAGGCTTCTCTTTGGTTGGTTGGGGGCTAGGTGGAAGACGAACAAATCACCCAGTCAGTTGAGGTCGACCAGGCACAATCAACGATTGATTCCCTTTTCTCCCACACTTCCTCTTCGATTAGAAGGATTCATATCTATATAATCTTTGCTCTAATACTATCTACCCCTCGGTTCTTTCCTGGCCTCAACTCAGACGCCACCATCACTATTTTCCCCGGTCAGGTGAGTTTATTTTCCAAAGATTAATCCCACGCTACAGTATATTAGTCCGTGATGGACTCACATTCGAGGCTCCTTGGCACAGACAGCCATATATTTTTGTGCAATGTCCTCTCGGCAAAAATAGCCTACGTAACTTTCTCAGGCTCACAGACACTGCCACAGGCATCCCGCTTTTCCGAAAAAGGTCCGCAATCCTAGGAACATGTCTCACTGTCACTCAAATTTGACTCAGCCATCTGGGCTATTTAAATGCTCCGGAGTCCGAGGGATCCCGCCAAGTTGTTTTAGAGCGCTTCCTTGTCTTGCAAGGTCTGTCATCCCTTCTATCTATTGTTTGGAAGCAGCCTCGATCTCATAACTGGCATACATGAAAGGTCCAGCACCCTTATAATCATCCTGCACCACGGGAACCGAGATATAATACTAACAACCGTCAGACTATTTTCTTGGATCAGATATAGGCCCGTACTCACCTCGAAGGTTCCATTGCTGCCCAGACTGCCGACCTGCACTGTGCCAAGCCAATTCAGCGTGCCATTCGCATTCTTCTCCACGAACTTGTCCACCATGAGGTTGTACGCCTTCTTCGCAGGAGCCATATAGTCTTTGGAGCGGATATATCCCTTGCGAATGCCCTTGAGGAATCCATACGCAAACATGGCGGTACCGCTGCTCTCGATGTAGTTGCGGGGGTCACGCGGGTACTCCCCGTCCATTATGAGCCACCATCCACCGGACTTGTCCTGTGTCTTCTTAAGGGCTTTTGCCAGGGACTGGAAACGACGGAGATTCTTCTGATAGCCGGAATGCGATCGGGGCAAGTAGTCGAGTATGTCGACCAGCGACATAAAGTACCAGCCCACTGCGCGGTCCCAGACATGGGGTGCGCCGCCGGTAACAGGGTCTAATGGTGTTAGGATCATCCGGTGAGGTTGAAAAGTCCTGTCAGAGACATACCTGCCCAGACTGCCACTTTACTCTCGTCATATCCGTGCACCAGCAATCCGGTCTCCAACCTGCAGTGCTCCTCGATCAGATCAAACTGCAGCATGATGTCGTCCCATGCGGTAGCATTGTTTGGCTGGAACCACGCGGTGTACTGCGCATAGAAGTTCTCAGCCATGTAAATCCCGTCCAGCCACATCTGATTCGGGTACGTGGGCTTGCGGTGCCAAAACCCACCCGCCTTGTTGCGTGGGGTGAAGTTAAGCTGCTCGCGGAGGGTATCAGCCGCAATTTTGTACCTGTCATCTCCCGTCTTGGTCCAGAGCCAAAGGAGGTTGAGGCCAATGCGGATATCGTCGAGCGAGACGGTTGACCCGGGGTAGTTGATTAGCCCGCCGGAGGGGTCGACAACAGCATCGACCTGCGATTTGATGTAGGTAAAGTAGCGTTCGTCCTTGGTCTTGTTATAGGCGAACTCCATACCGGTGTAGAGGACGCCATTGGCGTAGTTGCGGGACAGGGAAATGTTCTTGGTCATGAAGGACGAGGCCATCCATTCGGTATAGTTGGCCGCCTGGGAGAGGCCGCTCAGGGCTGCTACGAGCAGCGCGGATTTGCTGATTGAAATCATTTCGTGTGACACTATCTTACTCTACCATATACAACCCTGCAGGAAAAAGGATCACAATCCTCTCGCTCTTATACCAGGTTCCAAGAAACTCCCAAGACATCTTGAGGATTGTTTATATTGCCTCGGGCCGGAGAAAGGAGAGCCAAGACCCCTACGCAGACGGAGAAATGTCAAACGGAAAATTAGCTAGCCATCTTGGCATGGAGCATCCACCAGAGTGGTGGAGAAATATCAAGCATCTTCACAGTAGTCGTCCGTCATAATATCTGGTGTGGAGATTGCGGGGTGTGGGGTTGCTGATAAAGAGAGAAAAAAAGTAGGGAGCAAAAAAAAGTGTCTGACAAGAGTGGGATTCGAACCCACGCCATCATACGATGATGAGGAAACTCTGGGAGTTTGGTATTAAGGTGTACCTTAACCTCACGCCTTAGACCAACTCGGCCATCTTGCCTTCGATGTCTGTTTGGCAGATATTTGAATATAATAGAATATCCTCAATTTTGGGTCAATCAGTTGGGGCTGTTAAGCAAGATATTCTTCTACGCCAATACAGAGCATACCAAGCGAACCTTATGTTAGCTAAAACTAGACTTAGTGATAATATCCGAAGACAGGGATATCCTCACTGGGTACAAGTAATGGTGGCACTAATAATAATAGAACCACAGCCACCTCGGTAACAAACAATGAATAGCCAGTCGCAACATACATTTCTTGCTGGGATCGCCGTCAGCAACCAGGCAGCCATTTTCCGGAACACATATCTTGCCGTCGACTATCTTCTATCGATCATCCTCACCAAACATAGAAACACAAGAAGAGAGACAACAGACAACACAAAATGACAAAACCACTTACTGAAACGACCCCCTCCTCCCCCACCATCACCCGCTCCACCACCACCAAAACAACCTTCACCAATCTCACCCCCGCAGACTCCATATTCCGCTCCACAGTGGAAAACACCTCCATCGCCAGGACAGCTGATGCTAAAAGCAGCGCCAGCATCAGCATCAAACGCAGCAAACTCCATTCCTGCACACTAACCAACTCCTCCACCCGCCGCTGCACCCTAACCAACACGACCCTCCTCAACGTCCCCGCCGCCCGCTCACTCGACGCAAGCAACTCCTCACTCTCGAATATCCGCCGTCTGCGACGGAGCGAGATCCGCGCCAGCACGATAAGCGATAGCGCCGTCCGGCGGAGCACCGTTGTGGATTCGAGCGTGAAGCACTCTCTTCTCCGGCGGAGTAAGCTGGACCGCGTGGACATGGACAAGAGCAGAGTGAAGAGGGCGGTGTTGACGGACTGCGAGGTGAGTGAGTGTGTGGTTATCGGGACGGAGTTTAAGGGGATGAGGTTGAGATTTGGGGTATGGAAGAATGGAAGGTTGGTCGGGAAGGTTGGGGAGGGGGAGGTGGTTTTTGAGGAGATGGAGGTAAGTTTTCTTCTGGGGTTGGTTTATGCTTATGCTGATATGCTGCTAGAAGGGTAAGAAGGGCAAGGCTGTTGTGCCAGATGCAAATGAAAAGGTTGAGAGGCTTGATTACAAGGTTCTACAGGAGGAGAGCGAGTCAGAGGACGATGATAAGTCCAGTGTCAGTGATGAGGAGGCGGAGCTGCCGCCGCCGTATGCGCCTTGATTTGTTGACTATGGTCATGCAGTGATGACATGTGATTGTTATGTACGTTATCCGTTATCCAGCAACAACATACTGCTTGTCCGTCTTCAACTTGCTCAAGGTCTCATTGCTCAGCTTCAGTGTATCTGCCACGATCTGCCGCGGCGTAGATGCAATCCATTGCCCTAGTGCGATGTCTGTATACGTTAGCATGACTCAAAAGACAGAGTGGAAAGGGAGTTACGCACCAGTGAACTTGTCTGCCTGTAACACCTCAAGGAACAACAGATCCTCGTCCCCCGTGTTCTCGATATAGTGACTGTTCGACTGAGGAAAGTAGCCCACATCCCCGGCGCGGTAGTCAAACGTCGTTGCCGTACTGGGTGCCGAGAACAGCGTCGCGCGGCCCTGGCCGCGGATGAAAAACGTCCACTCATCGCTGCTCGGATGCCAGTGGATCTCGCGCATCCCGCCCGGCTTGACAGTCACGACGGCAGCAGAAAAGTTACTGGCGATGGGGAAGGTGGCGGGATCGACGATCTTGACTGATCCGCCGGCGACCTCGTGGGCGGGCTGCTCGGAGAAGTGGTACGAGTAGCTCTGCGTTCTGGGGACGATGCCGGCTGCCGTCGAGACGTTTTGGGCCTCGATGTCCTTGGGGGCTGGGGTGCCGGGGAAGATGTACAGTTCGTCTTCGGGGATGTTTTCGAATGCGGTGATGGGGACACCCAGGTTTTTGGCGAGGACTTCTTTGGGGTTGTGTGCAAAGACTTCTGAGGCCAGAAAGGTATTATCCTCGGAGAAGGATCCATCATCGAAGACGAGAAGGAATTCGACGCCTGTGTCGAGGGCTTGAATGGAGTGAGGAACGCCCCTAGCGGATTAGCATATTTGTCCATTGAAGTTGTGAGTTGTGACTTGGACATACGGAGGGAAGAACCAGACATCACCTTCGCTCACGTCGTCGATGAACGTTTCGCCATTATCGTTGACGGCCTGACGTCAGGTCAGCAACATCGACGACAAGACAGGAAAACATACCTGGATACGACAGGAACCATTGAGGACCAACGACCACTCCGCAGCAACATGCCAATGCAGCTCCCGATACGCGCCGGGCTCAAGCCTCATGTTGACACCTGCCATGGCTGTTGCGTCCGGCATGACGTTGGTATTCTCTTGTCGGGCCCATCCAGCCCCATCGTGGCCGAGTCTACCTCATAAGCTACCTACTTCAATCCGAGAGGACAAACCTACCTGTTATGACTGAGTCCTGTAATAAGTTAGCATGCGTACTATGACCCAAGGTAAAGACATACCCATTGGCCACTGCGCATTGATCGTCTGACCATGATCCGTCCCAGGAGGAGCCAGCTTATCACTGTTGATCTGATCATAGTACGTATTCCCTACCCCCGTTAGCACTTCAGCGTCCTTTCATGCTGCACAAACGACAACATACTCGGTCCCGGGTCCGTCCCTCCCAGATTCCCCCGTATAGGCTGGGGATTGTCCACGCCCTCAAAGTCAAGATACACCCCGTTATTGGCATCGTCCTTTTGCCCAGTCACCGGGGTATACTTGACCTCTGTCGACTGCTCCGTGATGGTATTGGAGGAGGAATAACCCAGCAGATCCTCCGAGCCTCTCAATGGAGGATTGGAAGGCTGGGCTGTGGGAGCTCCATTGGCACAGGGGAGAACAAGAAGAAAGGCGTGCAGAATGTGGATTGACTTCATTGTGGAGTCTGCTGATTCGGCTCAAACTGGACTTGCTGCGTGAGTTGACCCCCTTATATACCACATTTCAGTGAGGAGAAGAAGAGGGTCGAAATCGACAGTCTGTACCCCTCACCGGAGTCGATAGACGGATGCTACCTGTCCAGTTCAGTCCGGTCCATGCGTTTCGACTGGCGACTGTTACCCCTCATGAGAGAAGACCTTCAGGATAGCAGACAGGCAGTGGACCAGTCTGGTGGGGGGAGGGAGAACATTGCAGGCCAATGGGCCGCTTGAGGGGTTAGATAGCCTCTAGAATCAAGAATGTGACAGCTGACAACAGTGGGACTATTTCTTGTTCTGAGGTAGGACAGAAATATCGGTCGATACCTGCAGTACCAGTCAGTACCTTATCCAGGTTGATCCCAGTAGTATACACATGTACTTTGTACTCAACACCAACAACACATATCACCAAAGTACTATAACCAAACGTTAACATAAGCACAAGAACTGTCTCAACTCAATTCAACTCAAGACAACCAAGCCAGCCAAGCACCAAGCTAAGCCAAGCTGACAACACCCCGTCCCATCCTAACTCAGTACGGAAGCCTCCTCCGAACCCGATACTAAAATATAGGTAACCATAACCATAGAACACCGGTATATGCAAAAGCCGCTCTCCACCTGCACTGCAGCACGGCCTGCACTTACCCAGCACGTCACCACATCCTTACTATTGTACTATAGTAGCCATACTATAGAATTGGATACACTGTATACTATAGCAACGGTAGGAATAGTACTTCATATCCCCGCACGACGAGTCCCACCCGCTACCCAGAATAGATACACCCCTGCAGGATCTCCACTTCGCTCTCGCTTCGTAGGCTACATTATTTCCGGTTTCCAGTTTCTGCGAGGTGATACTGCGAGTATAGGATAGGTACGCTACAGCATGAGTATGGAGATCACCGTTGGTATGATGTCGATTCTAGAATTGAAATAGGTGGCGATGGGATGGTAGCCTACCTACCCCGCACGAGGGCATGTCCTACTGTACCTCTTGTGCTGAGGGAAATGGAGGTGCGCGGGATGCTGGATATATATTGGGTGTACGTATGCTTTAATCCTTGTAGCAAGACTAGGTTAGTCCGTTATGTGATCAGGCGCTAGGCAGCTGTGTCAATTGCATTCTTGTGTGGTTGCCTGTATTGACGGGGATGACGTGACTGGCAGGTATAGCTATAGTCTATGAATTAGGATATGCTGTATATATGCAATATCTATTGAACATCGAAGTAAAGCAATCATATCTCATCGCCGTCAGTCATTAATGTATTGCCTGTGTCATGAAACACCCTTTGGAACACGACAGTACTTCCGCGCTTCCTCCGGCATGGTCATGTATATAACATCTCGCACCTCCTTACCCACCTGCTCCACCGCATCCATGGCCCACAGTACATCCAGATGCTCATACTCTTCAATCACCTTGGAGTGTACGACCTGGACATGCGGCTCGCGTCCGTTCCGGAACCGTTGAAGGAGGCGCCGCCCGTCGACCAGCGCATCAGACCCGGCAACCCACAGCGCAAACGGGGGCGTCCGCGGCCCGTACCAGGCGGTGTCGGTCCGCGAGCCCGGTTGGTCTCCGTCGCGTTGCAAACGGAGATCCTCCTCCATCTCGGCAAGGGTGTCTTCCATCGTCGCCAGAATGCACCGCTGCGTCGCGAAGCAGCCCCGACCCAGCCACCACCGGATCGTCTCGCTGCTGATATACACCGGTGCGAATTGGAACATGCGGTCGCGCAGTCCGCGATCCCAGCGGACGTCGCTCCAGCCGAACAGGTGCGCAAAGACATAATACCCCAACACTCCGTAGATGCGAGGATGGAGGAAGCGGTGGACCGTCATCATGATCGGAATGAATGCGTGGATGCCGAAAATAGTCCGGAATATGTCAGGCGGTATGACTCGCATGAATCGAAAGTACAATCTCTCGATCAAAGGCCCGGCATATACTGCTGGCGCGAGGGCACAAAATACAGATATCTTGTCTCCCAGCTCCGGGCGATGGTGTTTGGATAACGCCACGAATGTCTGCGCGGTGCCTTGCGAGTGGCACACAAGCCCCAGCTTCTCGAACCCGGTCTCAAACAGTACCCGCGAGATAAGCGCGGTCAAGTCCAGCACGCCCATATGCCGGATGTTCCACGTCCACATCCGTGGATCGCCGACCGATAGCGTTGTATGCTCCGGCGTCGTCCCGCAGCGATTATTGCCTAACCAGACATCGTACCCGGCTTTGCAAAGATAGAAAGCCAGACTGTCATCGTCATTCACACAGAAAGCACCAGCGCTCTGCAACAGCCCATGAACCAGCAGAACAGGGTACCGGCGGTTTCGACCGGAAGCATTCGCCCTTCGTCCAGTAAACACGTCAGGGCCTCGCGGCCCTCTCTTCTTTTCAGACAACGGCGTATACTCCTGCGGGTTATAAACATGCCACAACGTAATAATAAACCCATCCTCCGTCTGGACTTTAAACGTCTCCACGTCAAGTCCCACCCTCCGCGCATAATACCCAACATCACAAACAAGCAAGTCCCTCCCGCCCTCCAAGGGCGGACACTCATCCGGCGCTTCCTCATCAACATCCCTCTTCGCCTGCCGCCGTTTCCACCTCCGAAGCTCCTCCTCTCGACTCAACTGCCGCTCGCGCTCCTCGGCATAGAATTTCCGCCGCGCGTTGGGATCTTCACCGCTAATCCTCATCCACAGATTCTCCAGCCGGGTCCCAACGCAACCCAGAAGCGCACCGATCACAACAATCCCCAAAAACAACAGCGACAGAACGAACGAGACACACCGCAGAGCCACGCAGCGCACCGTGAGCGCAAGCGAAGGCGGACTGTACGAGGGAAGCGGCGGGAACAGCGGGTGTTCCGAGAAAGTGGTATCGGGGTGGTGCTGTTGCTGCGGCTGCGATTGCGTTTGCGCGTCCCCTAGGACTTCGTCCGCCACCAATGCAGTCACTGCTGACTCGACCTTTTCGTCTTCGCGACTGGTCCTCAGGTTCCGTAGCTCCACGTCGGGACTGGAGCGGAGGAGGTTGCCCGTTGCTTTGGGTGTGGGAGGTCGGACGTCGATGGGTTGCGGGTCACTGTGGAGGAGGATCCTCGAGGACCGATTGTGTATTGTACCATCTTCAGCTTCCTGCGTGGGTTCGAGGCTGGCGCGCCGTTCTGCGATGCGTGATACCATCGACATGGTGTCAGGGGGGAGTTGATGTAGTAAAGACTGGAAAAGGCCTCATTTTGCCATTTTCAAGGTCAAGAATGGGTGAAGCGAAAACACAAATGAACGAGTGGCGCATAAGAGGTCATTGTGAACGTTGACCCGGGATTTGGTCATCCTGCTTGAATATATCGACGAGATTGCGCACGGACTCCTTGCTGATTCCGGTTTCAGAACAAGCTCAGGGCCTTCCATGTGAAACTTGGAGAGCGGGCCCGTTGTTCAGCCCAGCAGCCAATCATATTTCGTCTTCCCAGCCATGCGCTCATAGTGCCTGACCCAGCCTGAGGCGTCCACGGGTTATGGTGCGCGTGTGCGCGCCTCAGGTGTCATCGATCATCGAGGAACCTACATGAAGGATTTATGGATACTTATGGATACGATGTAAAAAATTCAAGAATGATCTAATGATCTATTACTCATCTAACATATCAGTCATCAAAACCCAGGTATCTCCATATGCGCCGTAATAACCGCCAGTAAACCAAATATGCATGCTTCCAAAGATAAGAGGAAAAACAGATTACGCCTTCTCCAGATGCTCAAGCTTGTGCTTCTCCTGGGCGTCAGCCTCAAGCTGGGAAAGACTGGCCTTCCGGTGTCCCTCGGCCACATCCCGGACGTCGGTGAAGTGGACCGTGGGGACGAAACCCTTAGACTGCCAGGCCTTGGAGACCTTGCCATAAAGCTCATCGACTTGCTCGAGAGAGAGACCCTTGGTCTCGTAGATGCAGGTGTACACAAAGACAAGCGCGATGAAGCAGAAGCCACCCCAGATGAAGAATACCTTGGACTGCAGGTTGGCATTGCCCGGACCGCTGTTGACCATGTAAGGAGTAGCGTAGGCGATAGCCCAGTTGAGCAGCCAGTTGGTGGCGGTTGTGATGGAGAGACACTTGGCACGGGCCTTCAGTGGGAACAGCTCACCAGTCACAACCCAAGCCACAGGTCCCCAGGAGCAGGCGAAGAAGAAGATGTAGATGCAGACGAAGGCGATCAGGACCTTGTTGGCCACGTCGGAAGAGGTTGCAGTGCCAACGATGGCGACGATAAGCTGGCTGACACACATGCCAATAGCTCCAAACATCAACAGAGGACGACGACCCCACTTCTCAACCATGTAGAGACCGGGGAAGGTAGACATCACGTTGACAATGTTGGTGATGAGAGTAATGATAAAGGGGTTGCTGATGCCAGAGGCCTTGAAAAAGGTAGTTCCGTAGTAGACTGACAAGTTAGCAAAAGTGCGAGCAGTAAAACAGTTGATGAGTACATACAGATGAAGTTGACACCGGCCAACTGCTGCAGAGCCTGGATACCGCAACCGGTAGCCAAACGCTTGCCGATGGAGCCGCGAAGGATCTCGAGGTAGCTGGCGGTACCCATGCTGAGCTCATATTCATGGTTGGCCTGGATCTCGGACAATTCCTCGACGATGGCTGGATCGTTGACATCCATGCGGCGAAGGCGGGCTAGAGCCCTAGCGGCGGCCTCGTGCTTATCCTTCTTGATCAGGAAACGCGGGGTTTCTGGAAGAACCAGCATACCCGTCACCAGGATAATGGCCCAGGCAAACTGGATGGCAACTGGAATCCGGTAGCAGCCGGTATCCATACGGTCCTTGGTGGCATTGTTCACAATAGCAGCAATCAGCAGACCAAGGGTAATGGCCAGCTGATAGGCTCCGACGATGGTACCACGAATCCACTTGGGAGCTGTCTCGGATTGATACAAGGGAACTGGTCCTGTCAGTACACGGCCATCAGGATGGACAAAATATGAGTAACATACCAGTCGCCGAAAGAAGACCGACGCCCAATCCGGCGAAGAATCTGCCAGCGACGAACAACGGAATCGAAGTGGCGGCGGTCTGAAGAACGACACCAACGCAGAAGACGACTGAGTCGATAATCATACCAAGGCGTCGTCCAAAGTAATCGGCAACAGGCGCAGCGCCCAGAGCTCCGAAGAAAGTGCCAGCAGACAACAGGGAGACGATCATCGACGATTGAGAGGATGTGATATCCGGATAGTTGTCGTCAGGATTGATGTAGCCGGTGGAGAAGAGCTTGCGCCAGTACGGCATGGCAAGGATGCCGCTGATGGTGCCGGTATCATAGCTAATGCGCAGTCCTCTGGTCAGCTGTTGTGCCAAGGACAATGAGGCCGAGAGACTTACCCGAACAGAATACCACCAAACGCAACGAACAAACCAATGATGATGGCAGGGGCCGCAGAGCCCACTGCATCGTCGGGCTTTCTGATCATGAAGCCCATGATGAAAACCTAGTCTAGTAATGTGCAAAGGACAAAGTGATATAACCAACAATCAAGAGGATTGGAGTATGGAAGTCTCGTCGGGAAACAAGATATCCTGAAACAATGACACAGTGGCAGTCGAGGATGTAATGGGGGAGAAGGAAGAGGTCAAGGAATTGACGATCACCCGGGGTATGCGAGGAGATTTTATACTCCCAACCGGCCTCGTGAGAGTCAACGTGAGTGAAAAGGAGAACCTGGGGTCCCTCGGCCTGGGGATAACCCCGCCATATCCACAGACGAAAGGCACGACTGCTGGTTGGCCGCAATCAGCTTCCTGGCGCAGCTATTTCAAAACAACGGCCATTCCACGGGACAGCGTCACAGCAGTCAGCTGCGTGTCTGGATTTTGGACTCCACTATCCCGGCCGTGTCTGGAGTCTGGAGTCCGGAGTTTCTCTGGAGGAAAACGGGGACTGGAGGAGGTCACCGTATGGGATGCCGAAACGGTCTGCAGCCCGTGGGGACTGGAGGGCACACACGAGGCCGTTTGCACTCGGAATGGGGAAGTAGTCCGAGGTGCTGAGGCTTCATTGGCCGGTGGCACCAAGGTTAGACCGCAGCTGAGACAGAAGAAACAAATAGTCGGTGCAGTAGACAAATTCCAGAAACCCACTCGGGTCGGGAACACCGAATGGTTCATTGGTTGTTGGGGTTGATCAGCTACGTCGATAGCGGGATAGACTTTTCCTTTTTTTAATTAGGGGCCCCTGAAGGCCTGATCGGTGCCAACTTCCCGCCGGTGTACACTTTGAGACCGACATCATCCATGTGTGGCCCGAAATAGAGTCAAAGTGAGACGGTCTGCACTCGCACTGTTTGGTTAGTTCTGTTCTGCTGACTGGGGAAGAATAAGCGAGAGAAAGGCCGAATGCGGGACCTGGAGAAGTGTTTCTAAAGTGAGGTGTAGAGCAACACCGGAGTCGGGAAGGAAAACCTGGAGATGCCGGAATCGGGCATGATTGTCGGCCCCCTCGTGGTCCAATTCGGGCCACTTACACCAGCACGATCCCGGCCTCTTTTCGGCTAAACATCCAATTTTCACAGTTGTACGTAATAATGGAAACCCAAAATAACTTAATTGCCAAGTGAAAATTATTTCAGTGGCTTGGCTTGACTACTGGGAAATCAAGTCTTGTTGGTATCTAGTAGTCTAGGCTGCCAGCTTGAGACTGAGAGAATATTCTCGCATCCGACAGTCGATTCTAATCTGGGGCCTCGAGGCAAATTCCCCCTTGCTTGCGGCCGTCTGACATGCTTTCAGGCTTACAGTACGGATGGGGGGCAAAACGGGGACTCTCTGTAAACTTTCAATTTCTGTTCATACACTTAGGTAACAATAATTCAATCTAATAACAGACACGATCTGGATCAATCTGAAGCAGTCATAAAACTGGTTGAATAATGAAAGAGTAGAAACAAACAGAACCTCAACCATGGATTCAACTGTTTTGTCTTTTCCTGCCACGGAAATTGTGGATTTGGTTTTATCAGGATACAGTAAGATACCATGGTTTTATTTCAAGTCAATGTCTAACAGTCTGTATGCTGGCATGATTACTTTGAGAATAGTCCTTAGACTAATATGTCTCTCTGATTTCCGTAAATCACTCATTCACAAGGACGAAGAACAGACTACGGCAGGCTCCCCACCTGGGGTGTAACCCTACAAAGCAAGGGATATCACATCTTTCATATTCCTCTCAATTGACATCCCAATTGATGGTACACAGTTCCTGTCCCATCCCTTCCTCGTGGTCCCTTATTTTCTTCCCACTGACACGTAGTTTAATATTCGGTAACCGTAAATTGGAATACCTCAAGCCACAAAACAAGAATCACCAAGAATCAGGATCATCAAGGCCAAACACTATTAAGAGGTTTCTTGCCGCCACCACGAACCTTGCTGATCATTAATTTCCACTGAACTTAAAATGCTGATTCGAGTTCCAAGTGTCTAGTCAAGTAACCAGACCCAAGAAAAGATGTTAAAAGGTGATGTTCACTTCTACGTACACTCAAACTGAAATCGCTATGGTTGTCCTCTAGGATGAAACTGGTTTGTAGGTATAAATTTATTACCTCGTGTCAATATCGTTATACCATGCCTGAACAAGATACTTTATTTTATTAAGATAGCTTGGTTGACCGACCCACTAAAATTACCACCGCCAGATCAAAAAGAAATACCATGCCAACACGACGCTGGCCACAAACTGCACCGAGCCAATTAGCTCCCTTCTGATCCTGGCAAGAGTCGAACGGCCTGCCCCGTGTTTCCGCCGATATTCATCGCTCGGCGGTCTCCACTTGGAGTTCTGCTCGGCCTCGTACTCTGCTAGTCCTGGGTAAGCATCATGGGAGGGCTTGGGCCGGGGTGGTGCATTCACAGCGCGACTGGCCAGACCGCGCGGTGACGGAAGTGTAGAGCTGGACGTACTGGAGGATGGGGGAATGGAGGTGATCGATGGCGAAGAGGTGTGCAAGTCTTGTTCGGAGAGAGGTAGGAAAGGATCGGGTGAGTTCGGCTTTGGGAAGTACAGCACTAAAACAATAGCCCGGATGAGAAGGATGGTAAACGTAAATCCAAAAAGAAGTCCGTAGTGGATGAAAATGCCCAGCTGATCCGGGAGGAGGCAAAGATGGTTCTGGATCGTGGACGAAGCACGTTCACTCGGCTTCCCCGTTGTCAGATCAATAGGATTCCAGAGACTGGTGAGTAAAAAGCCAGGGTAACGGACGCCCATTGCCCAGCTGAGACTCTTCACGGTAATCTCCTTGGGTGAGCCACTGAACTCGCGGTGGGAAATCTCGCAGTAGTCATGGTCATCGCCAGAATAGACCTGCACCAGATTGGACCCAATCTTGGAAACCAGATCTTTTGAGATGGTCTGTGTCAAAACATTCTGGTACTGATAGCCTCCACCAAGCCTCAATGAGTTCGGCTCGTCCTCTTCGAGCTCCCCATCCGAGGAGGGAGGATAGCGTTCTCTGAAAGGCCCACACGGTGTAGCCGGCCTGCGGTACAACGGCACATGGGTCAAGAGAACCGTTGGAAGACCAAGAGCTTCCCACTGCGGTTCCTTGGCGACCGCATTTTCCGACACCTTCACAGCATCGTGCTTGAAGAGACGGCCTTTGCTCGCTTGAGTCTCATTGCGCAACATAAGCAGTTCCTCCGTCTCGGCCTTCGCCATATGCCGAGGTACTTCATCGAGGAAGTCCTTCGCCTCCCTCCAAATATGCTCATTAGGCTGCTCTCCATCCCCCGCTCCAGTCCCGGAGCTGCCCGTCCGCGGATCGGGCTGATCCATTGCGCTCAAGGAAACCGTATCGATCGATACGAAGGTGTGGTTCCCAATCACGTCAACACGATTCCCTTGACCAAAGAATGACTGGAACCGGTCACGGACGGGCACCTGAACACCCGACCCGAAGCCCAGGTCATGATTACCCGGTAGACTGGCAATCATCCGTCGACCTCGCGGCTCCGTGGAATGTCCGTCACCCTCATGAAACTGATCTGAAAAGATCTTGACGAATCGATGATATTCTTGCTTCCAGAACGAATCCTTGTATTGCTGATAACGCTTCTCAGGGCTAGTCGTAGATGATGTTCCCCACTCCCTCCCTCCGTCGAACAGGTCACCAAGGAATACGACCGAGTCGGGCCCTAGCTTTCTTTGGATAGATGTAAAAGAGCGGCGCATATACTGGTCCGTGTACTTGACCGTCAAGGTCGAAAGCGGCCATGGCCGACCGGGGTATGTATGGGGATCGACAAGTTGAGGGTCGGCTATAAACACAACATGATGCGGCGTGGCATCTCGGGGCTACCGAAAGTTAGCACTCCATCAATACAGAGATACGTCAAGATCACTAACCCACTTCTCCCACTTGTCCCAGACACAGTTGTCCAGACTCTCCTGGAAAACAGTCCGTTCTCCCCACCACAACGTCAAAACCCACAAGAGTATCAAGGCGGTCGGCACACTAAACACACGCCTCACAAATCGCCAGCAGATCTTCTGAAGTCCAGCTCCATTGTAATCATTTTTGACCTCGCTGAGTGCTGCAGGCATTCTCCCTTCGCGTAGATTCGCAACCCATGTTCTGGCCCACAACGGTAGCGCTTGGTTTAGACGCTCGTGAAGATTGGTAGGTTCGGCGAAGCGATCGCGGCGGGACGGTCGATACGCATGGGCACTGTCACTGCGCGGATAGGAGTAGCTCATGGTTGTGTTGTTGAGTCGAGGAGATAACAGCAGGTGGCTTAGTGTGTAGGCCGCATTGCTCGAAACTCGATGACACGAAGTGAAACAGAAGGTTTTGGCGCTTCAAATGAATAAGGGTATCATACTGCAAAAAAGGAAAGTAAAGGAGTGTAACTGATGAGTAGGATGAAATGTCGGAAAATAACAAGTGAGGTAGGCTGTGGTTGGCAACGTTTAAGCTATCGTTGTCGTGGCTAAGGAGATCTCAGGTGACAATAATAGTACCTAGCAGCAAAAAGCTACGGCCGCCAAGGCCATTGTCATTCCTGATTTAGTAGGTGAGCAGTGCCGCCCAGAGGTCCCACAACCGGGGTGATGGAGTTGAGTGGGGTGACAATGTAGGGCGATAACAATCACTGAATTGACACCCGGAGCTAAGATGGTTCTGTATATCTGTCATAATGTGTACGGATAATCCTTCTAGCTCAGATAAATATTCATAGACCAAACCCAAAAGAGCGATCATAGTATTTTTGGTTGGGAGCGCCAAATCACAATCCTTCGGGTCAGCATAGACAATACCACCCAACTTCTCAATTGCCCACACCGTTCCGCCATACTAAGGGCTTTCTGAATCCTGCCTAGGCCTCTGCTGCTCAGAGAACCTGCTTGTGCGGCCTAGAATGCTGCAGGGCCAACAATATATAAGCTTCTTCGCTTTCAAACCAGGTGGCACCTAATCTGCGCATGTTAGCGCAATACGCCTCCTCTTCGGCCGGGTTCTGAGCTCGAGTTGTGACGTTGAACCGGTCGAGCTGAGGAACTCAAGCTCGACTCCATCGCAGCTCTCGAGTACGTATAGGCCGCCTTGACTAGGCCATCCATATAGCGATGTTCCTGGCCGAGGACCAAAAGAACGTTCGAGCTGTCTGGGACTGCGGGGGACGGTTCTCATAGAATGAATCATCTAATTGTGATGTCATAGTTGAGGGACTTTTGTCCTTGGGATTATTTATTGATATTCTCTCAAAAAGAGGCAAATGAACAGGTTACTATCAGGTGACTTTCCCCCAAGGCACGGGCTTTAGATAATGCTCGATATAACGCGGGAAAGCGTTCTTGATCTCAACCGCTATATATCCCTTATGGATATTTAAGAGCGTTGGAAGAAGCAAGTAGCGACCAATCTTTATGGATAGTGAGCTGTCTCTGAGTGAAGCCTATCATGTGATGTTCTAGGGTTCCTGGGCCGAACTACTGCATGCGCAAGGCGTCTAGAGTATGTGGCACATGCTTATACCTAATCAGCCCATGGATCATTAGAAGCAAGCAAATCAGCTTTAGAAGTATTCCATTGCAGTTGATAAGAATGTATATTAGGGACATTAAAAGTGACATCCAAGATGCAGTTGAAGCCTGTCAACTGATGTAGTCACCCATTATGGGTCATTCAAAAGGACCATCCGAGCCCGAATGGATCTATAAGGAGCAGGATGGAGGCATCCAGATAACATATCGCAATGATACAAATGACAGGGTATGGAAAATAAGGGATAACGGAAGAACGTGCTTTTAAAGACCAGTAATAAAAATGCCAGACCAAACATCATAACGAATTGATTGCACATCGGCATGAGATCAAATCGATTAACTACGACTTCTTGGGGCAGCATTGGCCCTTTTGGGCGCATTCCTCGCCGCATTCAAGAAGACACGCCTGAGGATCTCCTTCTCGGAGGCTTGCGGCTAGACTTGGCAGCTTGCTGGACCCGGAGGGTTCATCATTGCTTCCACGAGACGATGAAGGAAGCGCTTGATTGTCCTCCGCATCGCTATCCGGGGCGAACTCAGGCTGGATGGTGGACGAATGGATTCCATAAGCATGTAGGCATTTCCTAACCTGTCTGGCAAGACGCATGTAACGCTCGGATCCTTCACCCTTGATCTCCGTGTCCACCTGGATGTGGATCGAAGCAACAAGCTTAGTGTCACTGAGTTGCCACACATGCAAGTGATGAGATCCGATGACGCCAGGAAGACGCTCGATATCTTCTTTGATGTGATCAATACTCAATCCTGCAGGCACTGCTTGCAAAAGGATGCGAGACGCGGCCTTGCAGAGCGGAATCGCAGATGCAAGGATGATCACTGTAATCACCAGAGAGATACCAGGATCGACGTAGAACCGCCATGAGTAGTTGGTCAGCCAAATGATTAAAGCCGAAACGATCACACCGATATTGCCAAGCGCATCGCCCATAACGTGAAGAAAGACCCCACGCATGTTAAGATCGTGTCCGTGTGCGTGATTATGCTTGCCTTCCTTGGGCTTTGGTTGCGCGTGGTTGTGGGACTGGTGGATGTCGTCATCACCTGTGGGTTCTTGCCGCTTGTGCGCTGTATCGCTCTCATCGGTGTAGTTGGTCGCTCTGTCCTTGCTGCCAAGAAGATTCGTTCGCTCCGACGGCTGACCGTCCCCGTCGTCATATTCTCGCTGGTCACTGTCCGATTCGGAAGACACATCGTCGAAGCGATTCCGACTGGCAGCAATGATCTCCTGTCTCATCGTAGCTGGGTGAACTTGAATGTCTTCAACACCCAAGATACCACGCCCGGTCCCGGTGCTGTACCGACGAGAACTGCGTTGAGAGTCCAGAGTTCGGCGCTTTCGTGAGTAAGGAGAAGATGGTTCGGTACCACCGTTTGCATCGTCGCGCTTTTACTTCAGTTAGCCAGACGAACGTAGATAGGGGATAGGGAGTAATTACGGTGGCTGTAGAAGCCCGCTTGTCCGCCAGAGTACTTTCCCCATGACCATGAGCAAGCCCTTGTTCCGCTGCATCGACATCTTCGATATCTTCGTTCGAATGGTCATGTCCATGTCCATGGCCGTGAGAGTGCTCATGAAAGAGGAGGAGACCAAGTAGATTCGATAGGAGGCCCAAGCATCCAACAATGCAAACCAACTTCGGATTCTTCACTTCCTGTGGCTCGACGAGTCTCTGGATTGCTTCGAGGAAAATGGACAAACACAAGGCGACGAGGAAGACACCGTTCACCAAGGCACCGAGGGTTTCCGCACGTTGCCACTGTTACAGAGAAAAAGATCAGCCTCGCTCTTGTTGATCTGATCGAATAGGCGAAAGATATGGGAAGATCTTACCCCGTAGGTGTACATTTTCGACTTCGTTTCCTGATTGGCAACCTTGACAGCCCATAATCCGACCAATAACGATATGACATCATTCAACTTCACCGAGTAAGTATTCGATTCATAATCTTGAGTGGTATCTTCAGAATCAAGGGCTCACCATATGAAAGGAATCGGCCACGAGAGCGAGCGAATGAACCGAATAACCTATGAATGGCATCAGCCAAAAGACACATCTTGTGCATGGAGACGAGAGCGGACGGACCGGCTATTAATTCCAGGAGGAAAAATGCGGTGTCAATGACCAGCAGGATCAAGATCCTGTTCGTTTTTGAGAGGCCCATGATTGCTGTAGCCTTGCGACGCGCACAGTGGCGCGATCGGTAGAGAGAGATAGATGATGCTGATTGAATAAGGCTGACGGGTCCTACCGAGGTGTGGCAGATACCAAGCACACCATCGGACGAGGACTAAGCAGAAGGTAGGTGAAGTAGAAAAGGACGTGACAAGAGAAAGTATAATGAGATGAAAAGAGACGCGACAATGAATGGGTATTTCAAGAAGTGAGGAGACAGAAGAGGGGAGGGAGAGATGTTTGTAAGGATCGAAAGAGGGATGGAGTTCCTGGCAAAAGACTGACGCATTTCCGTTCGACTGCCAAACTAGCTTTGGTACTACTATAGGTTTAGTCCGTAGGAGCAAACGGATTTGTCCGATCGGTCCGATGTGGCGTTGTTATTCATTCCTAGTTCAACGGCGGACAGCGTAACTATTTTATTATTTTCGTGGTTTAGTTGAATGCATACGAGCTACTACCTATCTTCGAGAGTTAGACTGCATTCTTCTCCTTGTTTGTTTGTCGCGTCGCGTACTCTCTGATGGTGTATTATCCTTTTGTTCTGGATTGTGGGGCCATTGACTCTCTCCCCTGCTCCTTCGATTGAGACGGAGAGTCTTGACACAGATATTGTGAATGAGAGGATTCTACAGCTTTTTTTTCAGGGTAAAATCTTCTTCAAAAATTTCCGGCACTAGATGCAATCAATCTAGACGACAACAACGACAAGATATACAACTAAAGTCACCCTAGAGTGCTGTAGCGTTCTTTTCAGCCCACATATCTCCACTACTGGAGCCCTAGCTAGGCTTAAGAATAAAAAATGGTCAGTGGTACGCGATGATTCTCAGCATCCACAATTCATATATCCTACTGATAAATCTAGCCGTAGTTTCGGAGTAGTCCATCTAGTACTATTTACTAGGTGCTACTGTGAGGAGTGACTATACAGGAGGAAGATATATATGACTGACTGCTCTCTGCATCTGGTATGTCCTAACCCTCGAGCTGCCGGTACAATTGCTCTTTTTGAATCAAATGAGCCGCCAATTTCACTTCCTTCCGTCAGTACTGCCAAGTTTTCAAAAGCGTGACAAGAAAATGTGGTCTAGCTGCAGAGTTGGAATGACCTGCTGCATGCATTGTCTTACTCTAGCTTCAGAGCCCTCGCCCAATAGGCTCCCTTCTCAAGCAACATTAGTGGTGATTTTAGCCCACCTTATATTCAATTCCGGTCCATAACGTCCTGCGCATGCATAACCAAGAACCTAAAGGGTTAATTAGCCCTCCTCTTCTGCTAAAAAGGCTCATTTAGTGTTTTCGCCTTGACCACACTCCATTGAAACCATGTATCTACTTTTAATGTAATCACAGTGTGATTGAAACAAGATGTCCTAAGAGATAGAGCGAGCTTGGTTTCCTAGAACTAAATGTCTCATCACTACTGAGAATCACGAGCAGTTGATGAAATGCACGCGGGTCTTCTGCGTCAGATCCATCACCATGATGCTTGCTGCCATTGCCATCCTCACCTGTATGCTCAAGAGTCCTATTGGGCATACCCCAGGAAATTGCCTATTCTTCGTCAGGACCGACATCATGAACACCCTGACCGTATGATCATGCCAGCAGTGGCTTCGGACCAGGATTGCCGGGTTTTCGGTGGCCGAAATGCCCAACTCCGATTACATGTGCTCATCGGCCATCACACATGACATTGTTCCCTTCAGATACACTACAGCCGCTTCTCCAACACTACCACCTCCTTCAACCCCTCTGCACCACTCTCGTTCTTTTCCTCTGCTTCTGTCCCCCGCAATGGCCTCCGTGCATACCCTCCATAACCAAACCACACGCTCAATGCACTCTTGATAGCACCGACCCCGCCCTGCGTAGCAACTCGATCGGCCCTCGCAACCACCCCCTGAAGCCTCCTCGCTTCCTCCATCTCCCCCAAATGATACAGCTCAACTAGCCTCACACAGGCCTTAGGCGCAATATTCGCCAATCCCGCAACCACGCCCGACCCACCACCCACCAACGTCTGCAGCGTCGCATCCGCCGAGCCCCCAAAGCACATAAACCCCGATCCCCGCTCCGCAGCCGTCGCAGGTTGCACAGCTGCAACAACCCGGTTCAGCTTCCCCATATCATTACATGTAAGTTTGCACCCGACGAGATTGGGATGCCCTGCCAGCGAAGCAAGCGTCTCCGCGTCGAGGTCCACGCCCGTCACCGCAGGGTAGTTGTACAACAGCACCGGGATGGGCGACGCGCCAGCTACATCCTCGAAATAGGCCTTTAGGCTCGGAAGCGTGTACTGCGCCTTGTAGGTGGAAGGAGGTAGGATGAGCGCGTAGTCAGCCCCCGACTCAAACGCATCCTGGCACAGCTCGATCGTCTCGCTGGTGGACGGCGCGCCGCAGCCTGCGATGAGCGGGAGCTGTGGGTACCCCGCTGCTGCGACGGCGTGGCGTGTGGTTCGGGTGATGCGGGCCCGTTCTGTGTGGGAGAGGTGTGCGGCTTCCCCGTAGATGCCTTGCGTGATGAGGCCCATGGCTCCGGCTTTGGCCATGCGTATGGCGTGCTGCGCGACTGTGGACTCGTCGAGCTCTTCGGTTTCCGGGGAGAAGAAGGCGAGGAGCGGAACGTAGAGGCCTGGCTTGAGGGCTCGGCGGGGGTGTTCTTCTGAAGGAGGGTTGTTGGTGCTGGAGTAGGTTTGGCTGCGGTGCGATTGGGAGTAGATGGTGTTCGTGTTGGGGGTTTTGGAGGCGTCTTTATCGGCCATGTTCAGGTGGGTTGGCGTATTCTGATGGACATTAGCACCTCGGTAGATGACTGAATAGCGGCTATAGAGGTTACAAGTGTGGTAGTGTTTTTCAAAGGAAGTATCATAGCTATGTCATTATGCGTAGTGAACCCAACCAGGGATCAGAAGTATCTCCCTTGCCATTGATGTCTGTCTACATTAATTTCGTCTGTTTGGTACTCAGAAGAACTAGATCCAATTCGATGATAGCCAATTGAGAAGCGAGTATGGTGCAAAGGTATCTAGCGACTGGTTGAGGAAGCAATCAAAGAGCAATAAACCAAAACACATCCTCAAGTTTTTCCAGTAGTTGAAGCTACCGGCTCAAATAATGCAGCTAGGGCTGTCATATCACTTGTTTCAGTAAATTCAGAGGCAGTCAGAAGATCATCTCGTTCCGCGAAGATGAAGCCGTCCTCCCTGAACTCGTCGTAATGACAGTCAAACTCACTGTCAACGAACTGGAGCTCCAGGTACTCTCTCAACATGTACTCGAAGAATTGATGGTGAGGATACCGCGCAGGGTTTTGGGAAGAGAATTCATTGTCACGGCCCGCCATTCGGTGCAGATCATACAGGAACTGGTAGATATGCTGAAACCCTACCCCTGATCTTGTCTGTGACGTACGCGAAACAGGAGTAGCGACAAGATGAGAGTCGACTGCATCAGCGGCCTTTGCTGGAGTTGAGATATACTCAGGAAAGAAGGTTCCAAATAGCACAACAGGAGTCGTTCTGGCAGGCTTGTAGAGAAGATCCGGGGCAACTCTGGTTCTCCCATGTTCTTCGGAGCCGTTCCCATTCACGATGATCGGTTGCCTGTCCTGAATGCCAGTCAAAACCTCCAAGGCAAAAAGCAGCTGGCCCAGTTCGACGAACACAACAGCCGCCTCTGAGGAACTAAGGCCTTGAGGCGCTGCGAAAGGGGGAAGGATCTCTGTGGTTTGCTCGTGAAGGTTAAACTGGTGCGCGCGCTTCTTGCCTTGCTGAACAAGAAACTCTCCAAGAGCCTTGAAGCTACCATGAATGCCTCCACCCTCTCCAAGCTTGTAGGGGGCAAAGGTCATGAGATAATCGAGCTCGTCTCCACCCACTGGCTCGCTCGACATGTCATCAGATGCCAATGCCTCGACATACTTCTCCAGAAAATTCGGTAGTCCCCAATTTGCCGCAAAGTACATCGGTTCCTGGTATGCACGATAGAGAACGGCGCCTGCCAGGAGGACTCGGTAGATAGAACTGTGGAATCGCTCTCTCCATAGAACCCACAGTGCAGCGCCGTCCGACTGGTCACGTTGTATTTCATTCTTCAAGTCCTCCTCGTCTCCCACATAGATCTGTTCAGCACACTTGGCCAGATGCTCAAAGTCGCGCACCTGCCGGAATTCTCTGAGCGACGGTCTGCGAACGGCACCACTCAACGTGGAAAGGGGAAACGGGTCTGGGGGTAACTCTTCTTTCTGGAAGCTTTCAAGCACGATTTCTGTCGCTCGAACCTGGAGACTCCGTCATTCTTGGTATCATGTACAGTTTTGCACTACTTACTGCCATCAAGGCATCATCCAACGCCAGGATTTGCTTCTGTGCAATACTCCATATTATCTGAGGAGCATGGCACAGCCACACATCATGGAACCTCCTGCATGCTGAAGCGCAGACCACAACTTCTTCCACGGTCTCGAAGTTCTTCAGGATTTGGATTATTATCTCGGGGACCAGCTTTGAAGCCATATTGAGGGGAAGGGGTGGCATGGAAGAAAGATGGAAAGGTTGGCTGGGTGAAGCCTGTTTACACTAGGTGAGGATGATTGATCGTCTTCAACCATGGCTCACTTGCTCCCTGACACGGTTGGTGTTGCTCAACCCTTAGTATTCACCGACAATGATATTTGCATTGCCTCAACAAATCACGAAGAGATCATTTGCGAAAAGAGCAGAAGTATACTATTGATGATGTGCATGATGGCCAGGGATTTGTACAATAGTAACAAGAAAAGATGCGGCAGAAAGCATGAAGCGCCTGTATTATAGATATCTAGAGTTGGTGTCTTAATGATCTTTGGTATAAACATTAGCCAAATCGATGACACTTGCTCTGGACTCTTACAACCAAATAACCAGTCGATAATACCACCTCAATGATATGATTCTCAGAAGAAGTCCTTGAGTATATTTGAACACAGAGTAGAAAGGTGGCCCTGCATTCAGGTCTACCACGTTTGAGTTGGCCTGCTTCTGTTTGCTTCCCCTCACTAAGCCACTGCCAATGCACCTTTCCCTCTCGCACTCCTCTCCCACTGGATTCTCTCCCTCGTTGCAATTACCCTCGCAGCTCCTTCATCTACGTCTCTTGTTTCTTCGCATCATTCACAACTCGACCAACATGGAAGTTTTTCTTCATAATCTCCCCAGTCATCTAACGGATGAGGGTCTGAGAAAGCAGCTTGAACCTTTTGTTAGGCGACTGGGAATCGTCGACTATCTATGTGAGAAGCCAAAAAGGAAACCATTCGGGCATGTGACGTTTCTTCATCGAGAGGACGGTGAGAGATTCATCCTCGCTCATGGGCAGGAGGAGCTTCCGCAGGCTATAGGCACGCGTGGACGACCGCGCCTCAAGTCCAAGATGCAACTGATGGGCACTGATGTTTTCTGCGCTCGAAGCAAGCGGCCATCACAGGAGCTTGCCCTTCGTAGCCTAGAGCATACGGCTGAGCAACGTACAAAGGACAGCGTACACAAGTATGAAGAAGAGGTGTCCGTTTCCTTTGGGCTACAGGGATTCAGTTGTGGTTATTGCGAGTTCTCTGGAGATCAAGTGGCCTACGTCCCTGAAGTGCAATTTCAAGATACGGGAATTATGAAATTCAAGAAGCGTGTGATTATTGTCAAGTTGAGAACCAATCGCCTCATTCGAATTCCTCTCAGTACAGTCGTCGGTCTCGTCTGGTCCCGTAAAGGAGATATGACCTTGACGCTCTCCACGGTCCCATACTTCTTTTCGGTTGAAACATCTGTTGATATCCTGATGACGATGGTGTATAATCTAAGCATCAAGTCTCACGGTGTTGCAAATGGCGCGGCACCTACACGATTACGCAAGTGCTCACTGGACCAGCGACATGCAGAGGTTGTTGGGCAATGCTTGGTGTACCAGTTCAGAGTCTCCCCAATCGACCTTCTTACGGCGATACAAGAACTGAAGCACTGGGAAGTAACGATTATACACTACGATCTGATCTCTGGAGGCATTCGTTCGGTGACTTTCGAAGAACATATGAGTTTGTTCAGGAGACAACTCGCCTCTTATGCCAGGGAGAACTTACTCCCTTTCGGCGTCCTCTTCCAACTCCAAGCGCTTGCCTATAACGGATACCTCTTGCCACAAACAGTAATGAGTCTGGCAAATGAGCTTTGGAAAGAATACAAGGCAAACAGAAAGGAAGGCCAAACCCCAATATCCGTCCCGTCTATTCGAAAGCTCTTTGGCATGATACCCTGGCCGTTTCCACACGAGGATCCCGCGAACCTTGAAGTCGCATCTTTGATGGCCGCACTTCGCCAAAATGAGAAGGATATACAACTGGGCATCGTGCAGGGACAAGGTGTCCTGGGCCCAACCCAGAATCTAGCGCTGATCCACAGGGTAATGGTAACCCCGACACGGGTTACACTCCATGGCCCAGAACCCGAGCCTTTCAATCGCATTCTCCGGCGGTTTCCAAACCATCACGACAACTTCATCCGAGTTCAATTCTGTGACGAAGAAGGAGGTGATCTATATTTTAACTCAAGAGTCAACTTTGATGATGTTTTTTCTCGATTCAAGAATGTCCTCACTCGCGGAATCCAGATTGCAGGCCGTACCTACTCGTTTCTTGGATGGTCCCATTCTTCTCTCAGAGCGCATTCAGTGTGGGCAAGTGCAATCAATTTATGCCTCGGAAGGACCTTAGCTAATGTGGCTCTCTCCTAATAGTTTTCTTCCCCTTTCTTTGACGCGAATGGTACCTTCCAGACGTATTTCAGCATCATCAAAGCTCTTGGTGATTTTTCCAAAATTGTCTCTCCGGCTCGGTGTGCCGCACGTATCGGGCAAGCGTTCTCAGAGACGCCGTTTGCCGTCCCAATCAAGGCAAACAACATTAATATAGTGGAGGTGCCAGACATGAGGTCGGAAGATGGTTCAAGAGTATTTAGCGATGGAGTGGGGTCACTTTCAATCGGCGCCCTCCATAAGATATGGGCAAATATACCCCCCAAGAAAGGGAGACCTACGTGCTTCCAAATTCGTCTAGGAGGATCCAAGGGCATGATAGCAGTTGATAGCAGACTCCCCGGCTCTGTCATACAGGTTCGACCATCCATGATCAAATTTGATGCTGATATGATAGACTTGGAGATCTGCGACATGGCCAACAAACCAATACCACTTGTGCTGAACCGACAGATGATTAAGATCCTGGAGGATATGGGAGTCGCGGAGGATTGGTTTTTCAATCTTCAGACTACTCAACTGCAGCACCTTCGGAGCATCACCGCAAGCGCGCGAAACACGGCTGTCTTCATCAAAAGACAGGCCATCGGAGACTGTTTCGGGCTCTTTAGACTATTTTATCAAGCTCACCTCCTTCAGATTAACTACAAAAAGGTACCTTTTCTGCGTTCACTCGTCGAAGCGGTGGTACTCCGTGAAGTTCGTCTGCTGAAGCACAGGGCCCGCATTCCTGTGAAAAAGGGCATAACGCTTTTCGGTATTGTAGACGAGACCGAGTTCTTGCAGAGCGATGAGGTGTACGTGACATTTGAAACCGTGGAAGGACGGTTTGAGCCACCACCACCTCCCGGAAGGCTTCTGATAACGCGCTCGCCAGCTCTCCATGACGGAGATATACAGCAGGCTTACCAGGTACTTCCACCGGCAAATCATCCATTAAGACAACATCGAAACTGTGTCGTCTTTAGTGCGAAGGGAGACCGTGATCTTCCAAGTAAACTGAGTGGAGGAGATCTTGACGGCGATATCTACAACATTATCTGGGACCCGGAGGCACGACCAAAATGCACATTCAAGCCTGCTGACTACCCTCGGGTCGAGCCTCTCAGCGTAGGCCGTCTCGTTACGGCTGATGATATGGCTGACTTTTTTATCGATTTCATGAGGACCGATCATCTAGGAGTTATCGCTACTAGGCACATGATCTTGGCGGATCAGAAGGATGAAGGCACATCTCACCCGGATTGTAGAAGACTTGCTCAGTTACACTCGACGGCGGTGGACTTTTCGAAGACGGGAATTCCCGTAGAGTTGGGTGAGCTTCCAAAAGCGAACAACTTCAGGCCGGACTTGTAAGCTTCTGTCACCTGGCACTCTTTCCCCCTTTCTCTTGCACCTTTCTGATGGGGAAATTTGAGCATCATACTGACTGGCAATGTGGATACGCAGCTTGGCTCCAGGGCCTCAGGCGCACATTTATGCGAAATCCGACATTTACTTGGATCGATATGTTTTGCAGACCGCATATGACGAAGACGACGACCTCGAGCTTCCACGAAAGTACTACAGATCCGAAAAAATCCTTGGAAAGCTATACCGAGCGGTAGACGAGCGAAAAATCTGGTTCAATGAGATCCATTCGGAAACCGCTCCAGATGAAGAGTTTTTCTGGGAAGAATTTATTTGGTCAATCACCAGGCGCTGCAATGCGTTTTCGCCAATGTCATGTGAACGTTGGATAGACGAAGCTACGTGCATCCGGCTGGCGTAAGTCCTTCTTTTGCTCTGCTCTTTTGCTCTTTTGCTCTGATCCCTTAAAGTTACTGACCAACTTCAGGTACGAGGACGCAATCTTTTCCGCAAGAAACAATTACTCCGACCACCCAATCAAGCCACTTAGCGAGCTAGAGGTCTTTATCGGCTCCGTCATAAACAAGTCTGGCGTACAAACTCGTCGACAGCGCGATCAATCGCAGAAACTGGCGGACGAGTTTGAGCGTATTGCCTCGTGGATCACGGACCAGATGCATAGACATCGCAAGGTGGAGATTCCGCGTACAGACTATAAAACAGGCACAGAAACATTAGAGCTCTGCCTTGCGTGTTTCCAAGTTGCCGAAGAACAGAATGCCGATAGCACGTATGGTCGTAGGAACGATTATGGCGAGCTCAAGAGCTTTCGAATCGTTGCAGCTTGTGCGCTGCTTGCCGAGCTGGATATCCTCGAGAAGGGACAAAAGCAGAGCCTAGCTTCGGGCTTGACGGGTTGACGTGTTACTTTGCTGCTGCTGCTGTGCTCTGTTAAACAACCGAAGTCGAACTACTATATGAAGCTTGTGTTTCCCCCTGGCAGTTCAGTGTACGGTCTAGTGAGACCCAGTCTAGGCTTAGATGGGCAGTCTCTTCACATGCCTGAGCTGACCTCAGTTTTACCAGAGGGATTTTGAAACTCAAAACCTCGTTAGGTCCCTCTAGTTTATGTGCTTCGTGGATTTGGACGTCTTACATCTGTGTACTGAGCTTATAAGAATATCAACAGCTCTCTCTTTATCATTATTCAACTTTCGCAAAAGCAGCAGCAGCCGAGGCAATGTTTAGTACTTGAAAGGGTATGAAATATATTGTATGGAGTACTCTGTGGGGTGAATTCAGCCATGGTCATCAAGCCATAAGGACCTGGATGGCATCGTGCGATTGGCTTATAGAATGTCCGACATTCTACCGCGCGCATCCTGGGAATGATGATGATCTAGTTTTAACTTAATTTCCGGCAAAACCTTCCCGTACGAGAGCACGTGCTTGTTCTGCTAACAGTCGGCCCTGGTGAGTCCCTTCAGCGGGCATCATACAGGGGACTGTTGGCTATGCAAGGGGCTACAAGCATGTAAGGCCCGTCGATCTTCCATTTTCCTTTGCTTTGGCCTCCGTTTATGTTTCCCAGGTCTTCCAAGGTCCTTCGTCAGTCTGTCAGGTACTCGTACCGAGATCGGATCTTTTTCCAAGAAGAAACGTCACACATCCGCAGGGTGAGAGCCGTCAGTATGCAAATCAGAATGTTGCCAATCGAGGGGCCACCCTGTCGTGTGACGTGTCCAGTGAAGAGTCGTACAGACCGTTTGCTTCGGAAGGAAGGGGTACTTGCATCATGTAAGCACTTGGTATTAGTTTAGCACTACCAAGCACTGAAGATGATCTCCACATATGAAGCAATCGGGAATGTGCCTGGCCATTCACTTATACAAGGTTTAACGAAAGAATGGCCCAATTGCTCCATTCGGTAAGCGGTTATCTGATTCAACATATAAGAAGGATCGGGCCAACCCCAGGGAGTGCACGGATATGAACCCGCTTAGCCTAGACTGCATGGTAAAATAGTCCAGCAATTTGGGGCTTCTGTAGAGGCTCACTGAGAAGAAAGCCTGACCGTATGCTCTTCAATTGACTAAGAGAAGAGCACGATGGCGGACGAAAAGCACTCAGGGCCCATACCTTTGAAACAAGATATACTCAGCCAGTTTCCGGCGGAGAAGCCGCTACCGACATTATGTGAAACAGAAGAAGGGGCTGACCCAGAATCTGACGGGCCATGTTATAGTGTGTTATCAGAGAGAGAAAAGGTCTTGACTGTCTCGATCGCTTCTCTGGCAACTTTTTTGTCTCCCCTCTCGGCCAGCATCTACTACCCGGGGATTGAAGCAGTGGCGCGGGATCTTCATGTGTCAAACCACACCATTAATCTTACCGTCACCTCCTTCAAGGTGAGTTTCTGCGTTCCTGTCCAAGCCAATGGCAATAGGCTAAGTCAAAGCCTAGGTATTTCAAGGAATCGCGCCTTTGGTAACAGGTAGCCTGTCTGATCAGACAGGTCGTCGCGCTACCCTCATGATCAGTTTGATTCTGTATGTTGGGATAAATGTCGGTCTGGCCGTCCAATCAACCTTTCTTGCACTCATCGTACTTCGGTCACTCCAGAGTATTTTCAGCAGCACTGTGGCCATTGTGGGTACTGCAACAACAGCTGATGTGGTATCTGGTGCGGAGCGCGGAAAATATATGGCATACACAGTGCTAGGAGCGACCGTTGGCCCTGCTCTTGGGCCAGTAGTAGGAGGGATCCTCACGCACTACCTTGGTTGGCGGAGCGCGTTCTGGTTTTTGACGATCTTTGCTGGATTTTTGCTCCTGTTGGTCGTCACACTGCTGCCTGAAACCTGCCGTGCCGTCGTAGGGAACGGTAGCGTTGCCCCCCAGAAATGGAACTATCCATTGAAGGACGCCCTGTTTCCAGGTCGCCACTCTACACCTGCTCAATACCAGACAATAGCCACTTTCAAGCAGCGTCCGAGCCCTTGGAATACTCTCACACTGGTTTGGGACAAGGAAGCTGCATGTACCATCCTTTTCAGCGCCGTCATATATGCGGGTTATCTTTCCATCACGACGACCCTTCCCTTTGAGCTGGGAAAGCACTATGGTTTCAATGCGCTGCAGATCGGGTTATGCTATCTATCATACGGAGGCGGAAGCTTGACCTCGCGATGGACAGCCGGAACCTTGATGAACTGGAATTTTCGGCGTTTTGCCCATCATGTGGGATTTGATATCCACCACAAGAAAGAACTCAAACTTACGAGTTTTCCCTTAGAGAAGGCCAGGCTTCAGGTCGCTCTCCCACTCGTATACATCGCTTCTGTGTTCATTGTCGTGTACGCCTGGGTTCTTAACTTTGAAGTTCACGTGGCTGTACCGCTTCTCATGTTGTTCTTGGTGGCTCATGCATTATCCGGGATTACCAGTACTTTGACGACATTGATCATCGACTGTCATGCTGAACAGCCAGCTACCGCCACGGCTGCAACGAACTTTTTCCGATGCTTGTTTGGAGCAGGCGCGACCGCTGCTGCCGTACCGCTTATCGACCGAATCAATGTAGGTTGGACAGGGACACTGCTTGGCTTTTTGTGCGTTAGTTTGAGTCCGTTAGCATGGATGGTGTTCGTCTTCGGGCATAGTTGGCGGCTTCAAAAGGAAGGAAGGCTTTCTCAATAGCATAGCTCGTTTACGAACCAGTGATCATAGAGGTGTCCCTTCTTTCTGCACCTTCACTAATAGGAATATTAGCTTCATTCGTAATCACGCAACGAAGCCTTTGAGGGCGCAAAACGCTGACGCATGCCTTGATGGACTTCTGGTATAAATGAATCTCAACTTCTTCGAGACAATCAACACAAAGCTGATGGATCCGAGGCTCACAGTTTGCTACCGGGTATATTCAACTCGAAGGACATAGAAGTGGCCAAGCAAAATTTTTCAAGCAGAGGAGAGAGGATCACTGAACACATGATAAAGCAGGTTGGGTCTTAAGAAAAGAGCAATCACATGATTATTCGAGTGCTTTTGCTTTGGAATACTCGCAAGCAAGCCAAATAAATCTCTGTAAAATTCACACTCAAGCGTCACTCAGGTCTTATCCTTGTTGGCACGTCTCAGTCGGTGGGAAATATGTGTTTTTACGCAGTCTTCGACCTCATATTCAAGTGGCCACAACCAATGTCTCTGCCCGACTCGGAAATGTGCGTTTTTCGACAGCGGAACAGAACCGCAAGGCATGCTGACCAGTCTGGACTCTCACAGGACTGGGACGGACTTGAGAACAGAGCTCTACTACTCTTTGCAGAGAACATGACAGCGAGCACGAAAGATTTCCTTCTTTTTTGCCTTCGAAATGCACAGCTTTGGCAACAATGAACTCCTTACAGTAGTTAGGGGCTAGGCTCTACCATGGTTGCACTTTCCCCATACAGTAGGCAATTTGTGAGTTCCTCAACTATGAGTTTTCCGAATTCTTCAGGGCAAAATCACCCACTCTCTTTCAACCTATTCAATATCAACACGCGTCACTAGGTCAGAGTATCTAAACTCTGACGCAGACCATATTTCGACATCTTTCAATCCTTGTTTACACACGTTCATCTAGTCCTTCGCCTACACTCAGATAAACAAGCAGGATGGCCACAGATAGCCCTGGCGCATGGGCCCTGTGGTTTCTGATGCTTGGCATCTATTCAATCGTCACGATTACATTCCTATTTCTGGGTACCATTTGTGCAGCCCTTGTCACAGTCCAGTATGTATTTCTGAAAGTAGAACAGATTGTTCTCCTTGCTAACTTATACCCTCGGCTGCCAGCCTGCGTGGAAAGCCCACTCTAGCATTTCGGCTCACTGAAAACGGTAAAGAGACCATGGTGTATGTCTACAATGATGAGCACTGGCTTGTTCACGGTAAGCTCTACTCTTGGATGGTACATGTCGAGTGGAGTCTAATGTTTTCGATGGGTGACCAGCTGTCGCTGATCATCTTGTCGCACGGAAGACAAGAGTGGAGGACCTAGAGGCTCAGAACGAACAGCCCGGCGTATTGAATGAAAATCTTGAGGGCATACCACGGCCCTGACAGCTACAAGCTTACTCACTTAGGACAAAGTTGGAGGAATGCATCACAGGAGGTTGACGAATAGATGCAGACCATTGAACACCAGACTGACTTTGGTGGGATCACAGCTCGCTGAAAATATTATTTCTAGCTATATAGAGCATTCCCAGGTCTTCCGTTGCTGATACGCTGTCGCAGGATATGTGAAGTGGTTTTATGGGTCGCTCTTCGCTTTGACTTGGTTGCCATGACACGAGCTTGAACGGATGCCACGGGGTTGCTGGAATTGCTACCAATGATTGCACGGGGAAATCCCGAATTAGCTATTGCTGTTTAATAGTGCAATATAGTCTACTTGGTTGGTGTGATCAAAGACAGGAAGACTCAAAGAAGTCATATACCTTATCTTTAACTTGGTCCTTACGCAGATCTGACATTGGTTCATTCGTCATTGCAAAGTACGACCAGAGATGCCGTGAACAGCAGACTTATATAGAACATTTGCCAAAGCAGAAGCAGCACTTTTCTGACGCGTCTATGCTTGACTCTGATGCCCGGAACTGTGGATTTGAATTGTATTTCACGTCTAGGACTCGCAAAGCACGAACAATCCGGTCATATCTCGAATCAGACAATGGAGCTGCTGCCTGAACTCGCTTTATTTTCTCTGTAGGTCTGAGAGGGCGATAATCACGCCAGTCTATTGTTTATAAGCGCTGCTTATAGGTTCCGTTGAGCCAGTGATTCGTGATGTTCGGGTGAGAGGGTAGTCGGGAGGACGGGGGCGTGTGGACAACAAGAGAGGTTTCGAGGTACTGCTTCATTTAGCAGATCTCTTCACACCAAGCTGAAGAGGTTCAATGGGTTAACCTACTCCCGTCTTGACTCAAAGAAACCGTTTAGAGTATCTGCCTGGTTTTGAAAATGATTGGAATCAACCTTTGAGGCTGGTCCCCAATGCCCCTCTGCTGGGAAGCCTCGTCTGTTCCAGACGAAGCCCATAACATGTTGTACCTGAGGCGTAAAGTTTATTTACAATACTGGAGAACGGCTTTCTTCACTTTCTCATAAGCTGTTGAACCATACGTCAGAGTCCAAAGTAAAGAACTACACTTGCTTCTGGTGAGAGTAGAGTAGTAAGTCAGGTACTATAGCTTCTGCTCAATTCTAGGTCCTTCGTAAAGACTATGCCTGCTTTCACTGGCATTCACTATACTTGGGAGTTTTGCCTCCCCCATCACTATTCTCGTGAGGCTCTGTCTATAAATACCCTTTGCACCCCCCCATCATCGAGCTCTTCTTCTTTCTCTCACCCAACTACTTCTCCTCTAGCAAGTTCCTTTATCATCAAACCACTAAGAAAATACTACGCTATACCAGCCCTTTACTTCAGGATGAAGCTTCACGCTCTTATGCTTTTCCTTCTTGCCCCTCTTGCAGCTTCGGCTGCTCTCCCTGAGGTCAACAATGGAGTAGTCGATGACAACAGTGAGTTCTCTGTTGAAATACAGGAATTCAGACATCTAACGAAGCTAGATGTTGCGACTCCCGCCAACGGAGCTGTTGAGGACTTTGCTACCCACGCTGACGGTGAGAGCATTTCTGCCTAAACATTTCCCGACGCATGTCCCTAACTGTTATGCCTCAGTGACTACCCTCAAAGCTGATGGGGATGATACTGCCACTCGTATCTGCGAGAGTCTCGATTCCTGCGGATATGGTGAGCTTTGCATTGATGGAAAGTGCGTCATTGGAATCTACCCCGAGCTTGCCACGCGTGATGAGGGTAAGTCTCGCTCGCGAGTTCCCATACCCTATACTTACAATTTGATTCTCAGAAACCAACCTCGGCACTGAGGGTGAGCCGCGTCGCTGCAACAATATCAACCTCTGGTGCCCTCCTCATCAGTTCTGCTACCGCAGCGTTTGTGTTAGCATTGGTGCCCTCGGTGCCCGTGCTGATGGTGAGTACTTGTTTCCCTTTCGTGGGACGTTCAGCCCAGCTAACTCTTCTTTTCGTCAGGAGCCCTCCATGAAGAGACTCGTTGCCGCATGAACATGGATTGCCCCCCCAGCCAGTCTTGTGTTGGCGGAGAATGCCGTAGCAGAATCCCTCCTGTGGCTTGAGCCTACTCAGCCTACCTGGGTTACATTCCTGTGACAAGGCTTCGTTGAGGCATGAGGTTCTTGATCTTATTGAACGAAGAATACTGAATTTATCTTTCGATGCGGAGATGAACTGCGGTAGCACACGGGGACTCTACGAGTCCACCACAGCTAGCTTGATAGCTTTTACGAATTGATGCCATTTTACTATTTTCTTTTGCCACTGGTAGATCGTAGTAAGGATCTATTGACCATGAAACATATTACTAGAGATACTTGAGCCCTAGTCTCCTCACTACTATTGGTGTACCTACTGAACACATGCGCAAGCCTTGTTATGAGGACCAGATGTCAAACAGAGGAAGTTCGGATATACAACCACTGCCAAAGAGTGAGACCGAAGATAGAAGCTTGGAAGACATCACCAACAGAAATTACGTCTTGACCAGGCCGGGCTCGCCTCCGCAAGACTCGAATTCAAGCACCTATGTCTGAGATGCGACTATTTTGCAGATTATGTCGTAGGACGAAGACCCGACTGGTGTCTTTGCCTAGTTTTAGGTTGGCGATGTATCTCCGCTTGGGTTTATACTTTGTACAATACAATCAGTAGCTTACACACTGAGATCGCGACGGTGACAAGAATGTGATGCACATCAACCACAAAATTCAGACTTGGTGATCAAAGGGATGAGGGGAACTACTGAAATTTCGAGTAATGCTACTTTTTAAACCGGGAGATATCAAACAAAGTCCGTACTGAGGCAATGTTCAGGGGACGGACAGTGATACACCACACATGAGACGTGGCTTGCGTCTCAAACACCAGACTTTCGACGGTGTCTATTTCATACCCTTTCTGACTATCAATGTTACTGTAGTTTATTTATGCTCACCACTTAAAGTCAGATATGGACCCACGTCCTATACTTTCGCGTGCCCCAGTCTACCTACTAGGGAGGAGAATATCCCCTTGCGTATGGTTGGTCCGCACAATGAGACTCTTACTATATCTCCCACTAGTATGCGGGGAGTGTGTACAAATAAAACCTCTATCAAACTGAATGATAACTATTTCTTGCAAAATGTTTCACCGCGACATAGATTGATTAATCAAGAATGGCATAAAGCCCAAGAGAAAAGCACCTAGTTACATATTTCCAGAAAACCTGATTTCCACACTCGGCAGTATTATTGACAGAGACGGGCCAGTCCAAGCTTAGTTCTTGAAGTCACGAGCGTGGCGGCGACTGTAGTCATCACTGGGACAGGTGCTCACAGTGTCTTGATAGGAAGAAGCACCCGATTGGGAAGACTCGTCGGAATCGGTGACGTTGGCAACCTTGGAGTACGAGGTGGAGCCAGAGCCACCAGTCCAGACAGCAGGACCAGGCATAGGATAATCCTTGTAGCCACCCCAGATACTGAAGTTGAAGGAGGGGTCGTCTTTCTTGTATCCGCCGGGGAACTTGATAGTAGGACCGGGTTTGCCGTTGCCGCCGCCGACAACCTTGACTTGGGCGCAGCTGGAATTTGGTCAGAAAGATCTATTAAGCTGCTGAATCCGCGCTGGTACTTACGTGTAGTAGAACTCGGCTTGTCCATCGTGGGCTCCGTGAATACCTGAATTTGTATTAGTATCATGTATTTCAGGACGAGGAAAGGTGAAAGGTGTGCATACCGATGTGCTCAGGGCGGATGAGGTACTCTCCATCGGGAAGATCAGAAGGAATGGTAAACTCAATGCGGTCCTTGTCCCAGGTGCACCAGGCATTCTTGGTGAAGTCGGCGTTCTTGTTGCAAACGCCTTCCTCGTGAATTTTGAACCAGTCGCCATCACCCTGGTAGGTCTTTGCGCTGCTTGGAGCCTTGGACATGTACACCAAGGCAGGGCCCGGGTGCTGCATGGTAGCACCGACGGCGAGCTTCATTGCAAGCTTGGAGCCGGCCTTGACCTCGGCGGTGCCTGTCTTGCCAGCAAAGGTGAAGGCGCCTTTGTTGCAGCGGAAGTCGGTCATATCAGGAGTCATGTCGTCGCGAGTGTTCTTCCACTTGGTCGGGTTGTACTTGGCCTGGCGGGTGTTGGAGCGAACGAACTCGTTGCTTTTGGTCTCCTGGCCATCGATAACCAGGACATCAAAGAAATAGTGGGCAGACACAAATGGCACCATGGCCACGGCAGCAAGAAGGGACAGCTTCATTTTGAAAATAAGCAGAATAAAAGAGCGGTTAGGCTGTTGGTACAAGAGAGAATGGAATGGGACCGGCCCGAGAAAGAAAAAGTGTACTGTGGTAGAAGAAAGCGAACAGTAGAGACAGACACGCGGTGAATCTACTAAAGTCAATAAACAGAGGAATTGGCGTTCCTTATAAACCTTTAAGTTCTCAGTGTCTCTATCACCCAGCACAGATCGTAATCCGAGTGTTTGCTTCGAACGAGCTTCACATCCTGAATAGCCTCACTCTATCCGAAATATGCCAAGCGAGGAACGGCGCTGGCCGTGCTTCATGTTGGCGGGTCGGTGGATCCACCTCGTACCCTCAGGCGCCCAGAGCTTCGGTGTTTCACTTAAATTCCTTTGAATGGAGCTCACAAGACCCTGGCACGTCCAGGGACCAACTAGGTATGGGAGCTCGACTCTTTTAGATTTTCCTTGTTGAGCTGGCCAGAGTCCAGACATGTACATTTTCTTTTCTCGGACCCCTGTAGCTCGCGTATCTCAGCTATACTTTCATCTCAGAGTAGGTCAGGGTTCGCAAAGAGGTGAAGATGGTCCGTGATGTGGCTGAGATTGAAGACTTGTATAGCTGATAATTGATCCATCAGATGAAGGCAATGCTTTTCAGGACAAATCTATGGCGAGGCATGGAACAACGGAGAAGTCCAAATAGATCTGGGCTTGGCGAAGCTCTAGAATTGGCGATTCGGTCCACTTGTCGACTGTTGTCCTCGAGATGGGAGAGCGTGGATACTGACATTCAGGCTGAATACATGAGGAGAATCAGATTCTATCACGTATACTCGCAGGAATCTATAGTCTTCGGTATGTAGGATACCTTGCATCTGCCGATGACGAATCCTGTATCGCGTCAGGTACGTCATGGACTTCAGAAGTTACCAGGGTCCAGAGGTCAGTGTCTCAGTTGACATCCATGCACTCTAAACTGAAGCGACAACAAGTCCAGTTGTCTCCGGCTCAGCTAACTTGTTGACCAACCTCAAGTACGGAGTAGATAGTACGGAGTAGATGAACCACTTGAGACTATCCATATTCAGTCTTCTACAGTGAGTCGCAAGTTGCAATTGGACGTTGGCCACAAGATACGACATTTCTGTCACAGAACGAGTCAGTCAGTCAAGCAAAGCAATGCGCGTCGGCAAATGAGAGGTATGTTCACCAACCGGGCAGCGCCATTTTGGCATGGCTCTAAGGGTCCATCCTATCTTGGCAATGGGCCGATGAGACATTCTGGGACTCAGGGTCTCAGGGTGACTATTTCAAACCAACCCCCGTGGTCCAAAGGGCTAGCAGCCGTCTTGGCACCAGGCACCCTATTTTCCCCTACGCACTATGTTTAACCGTAACAGCAGACCCGCTCATCTGCAAAAGCCTGCCTTAGAAGGGTCCCTGACGCAAGGGTGAGCGGAGTGTGCTATAGCCTATAGCACAAGTCAAAAACGGCGATGAACACAACTGATGGCAAGTCCACCCCGAAAGACAGCATTTTGCAGATCTTCACTTCGGCAATGGAAATGAATTCCTGGTCAACATCAGCCGAGAGGTTGAATCATCTGGATCGTACGACCAGAGACATAAATACCAGGCATAATTGCCATCAAGACATTGCTTCGTAGGACTCTCAGCTGCCCTGCGAGCACCGTCCATCTTCCATATTATCACCTACTGTCATATCCATCAATCAAGATACCTCTCTTACAATGGTTCCAACCATGATCTATTCGGCCATCCTGGCGCTGAGCGCCCTCACGCCTTCAGTACTAGCTGAAACTCGATCCTCTGGCTGCGGCAAACAGCCGAGTCTCACCAACGGTGTCCACAACATCAATGGCCGGGAGTATATACTCAAGGTCCCTGACAACTACGACAAGAACAAAGCCCATCACTTGGTTTTTGGCTTGCACTGGCGCGGCGGCAACATGTGGAACATTGTCGACGGCCAAAGTGTCCAGCCCTGGTATGGTCTCGAGACACGCGCTCAGGGCAGCACCATATTCGTTGCCCCTAACGGCAAGAATGCTGGCTGGGCCAACAACGGCGGCGAGGATATTGCCTTCATCGACGCAATCATCAAGCAAGTCGAGGGCGACCTCTGCGTTGACCAAAGCTCTCGCTTTGCCACAGGCTTTAGCTGGGGTGGTGGCATGTCCTACTCCTTAGCCTGCTCGCGTGCAAAGCAGTTTAGGGCTGTCTCCGTCCTGAGTGGTGGCGTGATCAGCGGTTGCGACGGTGGTAACGACCCAATTGCTTATCTCGGCATCCACGGCATCAATGATGGTGTGCTGCCCTTCCAAGGGGGCGTTAACCTGGCCCAGAAGTTCGTAAAGAACAATAGATGCCAGCAAGCCAACATTGGCAAACCACAGTCTGGCAGCCATGGCTCGGTCCGCACGGATTTTAAGGGCTGCTCTAAGCCGGTTTCATTTATCGCCTATGACGGCGGCCATGACGCTGCTCCTCTGGGTGTGGGTAGTTCTCTGGCGCCTGATGCGACTTGGAAATTCTTCATGGCCGCTTGAATGTTGGCTTTTTTTGTCTTAGGAGCACAATCCGGTTTCAGAGAAGGGCACTGGAAGGTTTATGGATCTTTTTGATGTCTTTATCCACGCTCGTTAACCATGTATATACCGACATCAGCAGGTAGCGAACAATGGAGATGTGTATGAGTGTAAAATGCTAACAGGACGATATGGAAGTATAGGAACGTAAGTAATGTAGAGGTAGCGAACCACGTGCCACTGCTATTGAGAGAAACTATCAGCATCGCTGATCTCTCAGACCGTCCCAGAATAGGCACAATGATAGTCCGTATGCTACTTACCTTGCATATGCGGGCAGTAAACAGATTGGATACGTGAGCTCCTACGATTCCTTGCTGTGTTCGAGCATCCGCCTCATGAAATTGTGAACAAAAGGCTGGCGAAGAGACATATGTGCTGCAAAAGCGAGAGCAGCGGGTCTGACATTCGTCGAGAATCCCTATTAACTTCTCAGGACCACTAAGTAGAGTGTCGACTAAAAGGAGAACCCCTCATAAAATCATCCTTGGACCTGCTCATCTCGCATTATGGCTATCTGATGTACGCCCCAAGCCAGCAGCTTTCCTCCACGTGATTCCGTCTAATCCAGTAGTAGAGCATCTCTTTCTTCCTGAAACCAGCCTCCACCGTCATTCGTTCGTTCAGGGACATGGTTCGAATTCCGGTACATTATGCAGCAATATAATGGCGATATCTCCATCCTTGATCGCTTCCCCCGCGCGTACAAGCGCTGGTGGTAAGTACCTTTCTTCACTTTACTTTCTATTGGCCGAAGTGACTTTCGAGTGGCTGCTGACTGAGCTTTTAAACAAGAGGAATTGCGAGAACAATATTGACCGCCAGTGCGCTAGAATCCGTCCGCAATCCTCATCCCACGATCTGAGAGCCTTGATACTTCCCTCAAAGAAGATGGAAGGAATTTGTACGTTGTTTACTGCCGCAGGAGCAATTTGACCCTACTTGAGCAAACACTCGTGCAGCCTCTTGGATTCCGATCTGTGTCCCACGAACACCTAAAGCTCACACCAGCAACACTGGTTGAAGCACTGGAGAAATCACATCATTGACGGCGGTGGAAGCTTGGCTGTGATGCTACGATCGTGTCCTCTTCATGCAGCTCTCCAAACCTCAATAGGTCGAATTTACCCCATGGTATCCGGCTCAGCCAATGGATTCTTAGCCCTGTCGTGCAACTAAGAGTTTGCCACGGCGTCACTGGTATGTCACTGAATATAAGCTTCTATTGCTTAACATTGGTTGAAGTATGGGGCGAGTGCGCCAAACTATGACTTCCTTAGTTCACGGTAGCTCTCGGAAATTCCTGACGTATATTGACATTTGACATTTCATCATATGCCCGCCCCCGCCTCCGATTTCATTTATATAGCTTTTCCGCCGTGCGAATGTGACGGCGTGTCTCAAAGGTAGATCTACGAAAGACACATCCTCACTACATAATGTCTGACCTCGAGAATATGGACACTCTTCGCTTTCGCGAACGAGTCCACCAACGCCGACGACACAGTCAACCACTCACCGACGAGGAAATCACCTACATTACCCAACAGAGCGCAGAGCTTGCCGACGAATCATTAACAGGTAAGGCTTTTGGAGTGTCTCTTGTAGGTGAAATGTTCCAGGCTAAAAGCACCGAGACCAGGTGAATCCGGACCAGATTCGATGGGCGTCCAAGGCCGAGCAAGTTTTGAGCAAGCCGTTGAATGAGATCACGATGGACGATGCCAGGAATTTAACCTCAAAGGAGGTAAGAGCTGCTTTTCTTTGACATCAAAACTGGACTCCTTTCTAGTAGGTGCCTGGCTGACGCTAAGTCAATAGGCGCGTGCGTTTGCAGATCTCCCTGCGACCGGATCCGTGGCCTCGCATGTTCATTCGGCAGCGGAAAAGAATGCCGATGGTTCGTAGATATTCTTGAGATACAGCTTTAAATACATTTTGGTCGTTGCATTTGTCTTTTCTATTTGCACCTGGAGAAAAAATTCTAGTACCTAATCATGGACGCGGGGAGTCTGGAGATTGGATACTGGAGCACCTCGAATATTGGGAGACTTGAATGAGGTTGGAAAACCCATGGTGGTCAATCATCTCCGAGGACATGGGCCGGTTCCGGGACAGAATTCACAAATATTTATTTAAATGCCTCGTAATCCTGGCAGCGTAGCATGAAGAAACTCCTACCACGAAGGAGTCGACTTCCAATGTAGCTGCAGGTACGGTTCAGTATGCGTCGTTTGTGAAAGAATCTTTACATCACCAGCGCTGTGGTAGTTACAGGAGAAACGGCCTCACCCGGTACCTATGACAATGTGTCGATGTGGGCCCAGTCGACCACAAACCCATATAAATGCTACATCAACTACTTTAGGGTCCTGAAGAACCTTCATTCAATGATAATGAGAATTTCAGCAGACCGACGTCATTGAACTAAGGGGGGAGAACAGTGGCGATGGCTACTAGGTAGTTCTTGGTTAGACCTACGATCTCTGGTATTCTGCCTGACCTCTATTATGGCCGAACTCGTTATTTGGTCTGTCCCTCACGCTATTTTCAGCAACCGCGACTCGGCATTTTCGTGCACAGGCTGATCACAAGTATCATCATTTGTGTTTCCCAAAAGTCGCTATCAACGGTTCCCTCATTGATATAGAACCCAGTCAGGTACCGGTATATGTCAGTGTCTCTTCGCTTTCCTCCAGCGCAGTCGACTTTTCAGTCTTCAACAGTGGTCAGTCACAGTAAGGTATGAATACAGTGTAAAATATACTACCATATTAGGCAAGCGCCACCATTTAAGCTTTCGGCTTTTCCGTATGGCTGAGTGGATGACCCACAAACGCTGCACGTGACAGTATAACTACTATAACTGCTTCTTTGTTGGGGAGCAAATCTCGTCTGTGGACAATACCGTATCAGGACATTCCAAGTGGTCCTAGGATTATACTTATGTTACTTGTTGGGATGATGTTCTGTTCCGAGTTGGGCCCGATGAGCACCATCCGTTCGAATCCAGCTTGCCATCGCATGTGCAGTACTATCCTACTCAAGAGAGAAGACAAAGCTGATCTGTTAATTGGCGAGAGTGACACGGAATCCAGAACTCAATTCTTTCAGAGATTGAGGTTCCTTAGGAGGGAAACGAAGCCAAGACTGATGCATAGTAGGTAAGTCAATCAGCAGATTGACGTATTACGAGATAGCAGGATGGAAGTTCATACATATACAAACCGAGGGCTTAAGTTGATGAGAAGCGTAAATCATAGTTGAATTCATTTTAGAACACTATGCAGTCAACCTCTAAGTAGCGTGTCGTCGTTTGAATATGATTTGTATCGTTGGTGTAATAGATGTCATCCAAACGGCCACTTTAGGCACTATAAATCTCTGGTAACCGAGCGAAGAGCAGAATAGACTACACGCAAGCACTAATTTAAAGTCTTAAGTCATAGGTAATGCATCAGGCCTAACGGAATACCAACTTTGTCTGATATTAACAAACACCGATCAGGTGATTATGTCCAGACAGGTCACAAGCTCAGAACACGCACGCGTTTGGCGGGGTGAAACACCTCAAGTCCTGGCCTTCGCCGCGTCATACAATGCCTGTATATCGTCTTTCCACATCTTCTCATCTACACGCTTCAGTCTCCGATCATAGGTCAACAGTCCATTCACCTCGCCCTCTACATCGGTTGTTTGCGTCCAGATCCCTCCACTGCATGAAAATCGTGTGATTTGATCTTTGAGCTCGCTCAAGAGGAGGTGGCTACGGTAGTTCCAAATGTCAAAATTATCGGCGATCTCGTAAGTCTGGTTGATTCCATTGATGGCGTCGATGTTGTTCCACAAGCTACTTCCATCAACTGACTGACTCGTCCCTGCCGGAGAGATAGACTTACTGCTCGATAGAAACATTTGTGCCTACGCCTCCGAATTCCCCCTGGATGGCGATCCTGCTCGGGTCGTGCGGACTTGACTGTATGGAGTAGAACGGTGCGCCACATTGAGGGTATGAGTAATGATGATTGTCGCTGAAGTCGCCATGTCCGTGGTCGATCCATCCGGACGTCGCATCAACCAGCCTTGTGGGATCCAACTGACGAACTCGCTCCGTTAACTCGATCTCCGGATAGTAGTCCGTCCGCTGACCCCATCCTTCGTTATAGATTACCTGAGACTGTCAGTCAAGGATTGAAGGATAGTGTTGTGAGGGATGTACCCATGAGAAAATGCTGGGGTAGCTTCTATGCTGCTTTACAAGTAGCTCTAACTGTCTGTTAAATTCCTCCTGCTGGGCCGCGTCTGGCAAAATGGTTTGGTCGTTGCAGTTTGGCAGTTTCCGCGATTGCAAGGGTCGGGGCGAGGGCATATCTTGAATTACCAGGAGACCGATTTCATCGCAAGCCCGGTAGAAGAGGGCCGGCTCGATTTTGATCTGAGGTACTCGGTAAGCAATGAACGCCCTGGGATGATGGATACTTACATGTTTGCGAAGCATATTGAAACCCAGGCTCTTCAGAAAGTGCAAGTCATACACCATCGCTTCCCGATTCGGGGGCGTGTAGATACCATCCGGCCAATAGCCTTGGTCAAGCGTACCAAAGACAAATGTAAATTCACCGTTTATCAGAGGGCGCAAGACACCATTGACTGTGCCTTTTGATATAGTGCGGAACCCGGTATAACTCTTGACCTCGTCCGCTCCCATCTTAACGCTAATGTTATAGAGAGTCGGAGAATCAGGCGACCACAGTTTCGGAGACGCGACCTTGAAACTGAAGGGTTGGTCGGATGTACCCTTGTGGGATGCAATTTGCTTATCCGAACCACCATCAAGAACCGTAACGTCCACGGGTGTTGATTCTCCACTGGCGCTGATTGCGGTTATGTTGACTTTTACTGTCAGTTTTTGAAAGCAACAATCTTTGGACCTACTTGCACGCACCTTGACCGTCCATCCCGGCACTAATGTCCAACTCCGTGATATAGTTGGCTGGAGCCGACTCGATCCAGACACTCTGCCATATGCCGCTGCAGGGCGTATAGAAGATGTGAGCAGGGATGAGTCTCTGTTTACCAATTGGTATAACATAGTCGCCGCTGTCAGTGGGATCATGCACGAAGACCAATCTGATAAAGTCAGCTTTGGAAATAAGGCTGAGCTAAGTTTCTCACAATTCATTTGCGCTGTCGAAGGAGACAAATTGCGTGATGTCCAGGGTAAAGGAGAAATATCCTCCACGATTGAAGCCAGCCTGCTTCCCATTGACAAAGACGGTTGCCTCATAGTCCACAGCACCGAAGTTCAACAGCACGTTCTGGTGTTTCCATTGCTTGGGTACCGTGAAGGTTGTGGACAGCCAGGAATAAAGAGTGTGGTTTCCTTGGATTCCTGCACGCTGGTCAGCTCTCTGCTTATCCAGTCCAAGGGAATGACGTTACCTGATAGAGCACTCTCCAAGCAGGATGGAATTAGGACCTCATTGGTCAGGGCTTGCCCAAAAGGGGGAGCTTGGACAGCTTCCAACCCAGGTGCATTCTGATATTGCCAGATCCCGTTCAGGTTTTGCCATTCAGATCGCTCCAACTGTGGTCGAGGATACTCTGGCCATGGATTGGTACCGACTTTGCTGGTCCAGTCGGTGTCAAGGGGTGGCACCTTAGGTGCATACTTTGCAGTCTGCCGAGCATGATTATGATGACGACGCTCTTCAGAGTCATTCGCCAGTACCCTACCAGCGAGCAGTAGGGGAAGAAGTTTGTTTAACAAGAACATATCTGTCGATCACACATAACCTCCAATCAATGAGAAAATTTCCGCGATTGACACTGCATGAGATGAGCAGTCCTTGCAATGCCTGCATGGATTGGCATGATATATATACAATTTTCACTGGCCTGACCGCCAGTCTTCATGTCCCTAACTCCATGCAGCGCGAAATGATGACAAACATCCCTTCTCGAGTCGCTACTATCGCATGACCGCATCTCCGCACAATCCAAGTCTTTAGCATTGTAACCCTTGCATGCCCACATACAACAAGCGGTACGATAACCCCGCAACAGTGGGACTCTCGGGGAATTCGAGAACCGAAATCGACAGATAGCAGCTGATTTCACTGTGGACACAAGATACCAGACAAAGAAGAAGGATTCGGTGACTTGATCTACAGGATTTTGGGCCGTTTTCGCATGCTTGGCGACATTAGTGATGCGGGGGGAATGAGGATCGACCTCTCGGAGGGCAGGTTAGGGCTCTCCATGGACCCTACGATTGGGACTACCGTGACTTGTCAACCGAGCGAGATGCACGCCGGATGCCAACGCAGAACATCAGTCGATAAAGCGATACCTGCTGCTTGATTCCCCTCTCTTTCTGCTTTCGCTGTGATGAGTTGTTGATTTGACCACTGTGATTACCTAAGCCAAGCCCTAACTGCATACAGAAAAGGAGGTGTTTTTATGCAAGATAGTCGGGTTGCTGATCTTCGCTCATTGAACAAATGATGCCGTCATTGGCCAAACAAGACAGGAAAGTTACAATAGTCCTTCCTTAGGGTAGGCAAGATCCGCCAGCTGTTTACCCCGCCAACAACGCCGAGCTTATCCTGAGTCAGTTTCTGGTCAGAATGCGGGAAAATATTTTGACAGAGCAGAGATGCTAGTCTTGGTCGACTGCTATACACCTGCTCGAAGAATCTAGATTGCCACGTCAGACAGCAGCAGGGATAAAAGAGAGCAGAGCTAGCATGACAAATTGAGCTGAATATTTGGCCGTCACCCGTCGGTCAGTTCACCGTGAGAAGCACGGGGTTGAGGGGGTTTGCCCCGATAACTCCACGAGTGAGGGTTAGGTCATGTGGAGTATTAGACTACGACCTTGAACCGGGAGAAGAAATGGACGGGGTCTCCGATATGCCTCATGGATTTGGTGACCTGTGTCGCATGACATTCTACTTTCACTAGTGTCCTCAGAGATAACCCGAAGGATACACTGGTCTCCCTCTTCTAAGCCAATGTACTAACAAAGGCAGCATGTGGCACTATGAGATTTACATTTACAGCACGATATGTGTGCTAAAGCATCTATTCTGCATTTTACATGCTCCACCATCGGGGTTGACATTTGACCCAGAGCCCACAAATGCGACTTGGTGGGTCTCCCCATAATTATATACTTCATACTGGCAAGGAAATCAGAAGATTTTCCCGGGTAAAGATCAATTATAGAAGAGAACCAACAGTAACCTGAACGTTCTGGTTCTTTTTCTCCTCTTAAATTCACTAGCACAGTGAAACAACATCAGATCGGAACAAGAGCATGGCGAGAGTAATGAGAGGAGTGAGGATACTTTCTTCTCAGTTCCACTCCTTGAGCGGATAGGGAGTTGGCACCTGCTTCTAGGCATAGCCAAATTGCTCATCCGCCTTTGAGGGCGTTGCTTCAATTTGAATGGAACCCCTATGTCCTTGAGTGAGGACTCTTTGGAGTCATTCACCAGCTTGGGTTTGCGGAACTCAATGACGGGCTTGAGATAGTGCTTCAGAGTTGAAGTTTTCCAGGTCCATGATTGAAATTGAGATGAAGCAATTTGCTATCTGAGCTGCAGGAACACTCTCGACTGAATGCAGCTAAGACCTTTCTCTTCAACTGGCGTGCTGTGCCAGTGACTGAGGCTGGGGCAGAATATTGAACGCGTTGCTCAGGGTTGAAATCGACCTCTGCCGAACTTGCGTCTCCATGTTCATGTTCAGTGAGCGGATGACGACAATCTTGACAGAAGATATTATCCAGCTGTCCGTCCTTAGACGTTCCTGTGAACTGTTTGCATGGATAGGGGATGGTGAAACTCCCGAACGTGGTGTGAAACGGCAGCTCCCAGACATAATTCGCAGAACTGGGAACTTCAAAGCCAGCAAAGCCACGGTGACGTCTCTATGAATGCTGGCTGTCTAGTCTAGCCCGGGGACTGCTATTGTTCAAGGTAGCCCCAAAATGAATTTTCCTCTTCTGTTCCTGCTCCATGTATGGGAGTTGTGATATAGGATCAATAGAGTCCCGTCTCCATATCAGGGGTGCGAAACGAAGTCAGGGATTGCAATCGCTTAACGTGTCTAGATCCCATAGACCCAGGATTCTCCGGTATTGTCATCACTAAATGAATGCTCACACCGTAGCCAAACGAGAGGATTAGCTTTCTACGTCACCAAGTCTCATCTCTATCCATGTCTGCGGACATCTGGGCGAGGGCTAGCCTGGCCTCCCGGCTGGCCTCCTCTTCCCTGGAGACCACAGACAGCATGGTCGGATTGAAGCTTAGCTGAAATTTTCGGCAGCCCTTCGATTGATAAGTGCAAGGGTGATAGATCAAAAAGAGGAACGAGTCAATCCAGATACCTCTCGGGTTGGGAATTTCCCGTCATAATACCTTCTTCGGGTTGAATTCTGACAAGGCACTTGGGCTTCCTACCCTGTCCTATCTGACATATATAGTATTGTCAGGAAGATATATTGAGGTTCTTGATTTATAGCCCTCTAATACAGCAGCAGCATTCGCAGCATGCTCCCCTATGTTAGGACTCCCTAGGAGATGGTTGCGCTCCCAATCCTGTGTTCCGGCGGTGATTTTGCACGAGGGCGTTTATCAAGTTCTTGGAGCAAGGTAAGGACGACGTCAGTATCCGTGTCACCCCCTCCCGCTTGGACGTAAGCCTTGATAGCCTCGCGATACTCAGCGGAATTGGAGCCATAAGTTCTTTGATTGGAATCCTTGAGTAATCGAGTGGTAAGGCAGGAAGAGCAGGCCTTCTTTCCGTCGTGTTAGAGTTGCATAACTGAATTGTACGCAATAATGGCGGAAATCCAGAGACTGCTGCGGATGCAGCACACCGTAGGCAGCTGTCGCTAAACTGAGGAGTCTGCACCGCCTTTTAAGTTCATAGAATGCAGAGCTGGCATGACACTTGCTATCAGGGGTTTCGTTTCTGCACTATAAGTAAATCGACTGTACTGACTTGTTGACGGCCGATAGGGGCTCAATCTGGAGAATTTGGCCGTTGGGATAGTCGAACTGTAGTTCATATTCTGGGAGAAAACTCTCCATGATTAGTTATGGCAGTACCAACGAATTGCCTTTTGCGTCGTCGTGTGCTAAAGTCGGCCGTCAGCTTGGCTCTATCAGCCGTCCGCTGGCGTCCAGACTGAGGAACCAAATCCGCAATAGCTTGTAAAGGAGACGATGGAAGTGTTGACACTGGCTTCGCCAGCACTCCAAACACGTTCCCCAAAAGCATCAGGGACTTCCATCCGGTGAAATTATCGTGGTTAAGCCTCGTCACGAATCACTTGCTGGTGCCGTATAGCTGGAACCCTGAGCACTCCATCGTTTCAACCCCAAGGTGGATTCCAAATCGGCTGCGTCTGTCTGGTGGTGACATCTATGATATAATCGCTGGACGCCATATCACTCAGGTGCAGATTGGCTGGCTCATCAGAGGTTGATAGCCCTATATGTTGTCTTTGATATGAGCATGACATGTGGGACAGTAATCCATCGGTCTGGCACTTCTGGCTCGGGTGACCCCCTCTTCACCGAAGACCACATCCTTCAATGCAGAGCGCACTGGATTTGTCCAGATATAACGAATTTCAAAAATCCTGGTAGAAATCACAGCAATGCAAGGATGAAAGGTCACAGTTGAAGAGTAGTCAAGATGCAGTATGAGATGGGGGGGTGCATGTGGTTTAAAAAGAGCTGGTCTGTAAGATAATAATAACCTTCACTTTGTAAATATATGCTTGACGCCTCCCTGCCCGCAAGAGAAGATATTTACTACAATTCTAGACTTTATATAGGAAATTACTCTAGGTAATAGCAGCTAAAAGGGTCCTAGAGGAGTATAGCCTTTAGAGTGTGGTTAAATCACATATGCTCCCTTAGTCATGATGTTTGATGGAACCCTTTGATATTAATACTCTTGGAGAAAGATAACTCCCATATCTTCCCAACAAAAGTCATCTGGGGTAAACAATCTCATGTTTGGCAACATTCCTGACATTAGCCAGGTCCATAAGCTGAATCTGAATGTCTCGCTTCGGATGATGAAGCACCATTGTCGTTGTTTGGCAGACACCTGCCAAACCCGTCCGATGGCTGATCTACTATTGTCAGCCCAAAAGTGAGGAGCATCCGTGGAGGATCACTTCAAGACCCTTGAGTGATAACTCATCCTCGAAAGGATGCACTCGTATCATCCATAGACCAGTGGATGAAGCTTGGGCCGAGAAAGGGTATTAAGACCAAAAAGGTGCCCGAACTGATTATTGTGCACAGTACGAGTGGTTACTGTCGCGGAAGGCAATCCAAACAATGCAAACAGCGCTGACTCATCGCAACTGCCCTCATCTCATGATTTATGACTTATGAGTCTTTCTCTCTTCTGTTGTTCCTTCCCTCTTGTATCTACCAACCAACCATAAGGGAAATCATCAATACGAACAGTTTCATCATCTCCACCATAAGCGTAGCAGTACCTGTGGAAATGTTAGATAAGCAGTGGAAAGTCTGGCCGAGGCGGAAGACTAGGGGCCTAAGCCGAATTTGCTTGGTGGTTGAGCCCTGATCCCAACTCCGCCACGTTTTCTGAGTTGTCCATTGGCTAGTCATGGTCCAGTCCCACTCGATCCAATCCAACGACCAACCAATGGTCGGGAGGTCGTATATCGCAATCCCAATTAGGGAAAAGTCAAGCGTCTTGGCAAGAGAGCGATACTTGGCAGTTGGACCGGCTGAGAACATTCGACGTCGATCTCCAGGCGTGAGGCGTCATCCCTCACAAAGAGACTGGCCGGCCCTTCTCTTCTTTCATCTTTGCTGTCAATTTCTATCAGGATCCATCATGCGGAAGTCGTTACTCCGTCTCAGCAATCATCACCAGAGATGATACTGCTATTATTACGCCCTGAATCACCTCTTTAGCCGAGCGCCTTGGCGATGTCCTCGTTTTGGTTACCCTCCGACACCGCCGTTATTTCAGAGCGCATGCTCTCCAAGCATGTTCTGGAGTCGCCAGGAGAAGCTGTCCGATGTCTGGCTTCAGCTTACGGGTGAGACACTAATCCTTGTGTGAAATCAGTGTTTGTTCAGCACATTTTCGTTGACCACTACCTACATTCAGCTCGCTATCTCCGAACTTTCGACCGATTTCAATCTCGCCATGCATCCCCTCGTCCAACCTCCGGGTGGCGCCCGTTCGCCTTGCGCCCGACCTATCTCTCGATACTCGGTATTCTCATGCTGATAATGTTGGCGGTGCTTGAGGCACTACGTCGATATACCGATCGCTATGGAGGCCTCGTCTTCTACCAGGATACTACGAACCTTTCCAGCGCCGCCACATTCGCCTACAACTACGTGCCAGTTATCGTTGCCCTGATACTCGTCACATTCTGGTCTTTCATTGACTTTGACGTTCTGCGGCTTGAGCCGTATTTCCAACTTTCGCGCCCGGAGGGTACTCCAGCCACGACACTATTCATCAATTACAACTTCGGTCAGTCATTTCTGACCCCTCTAACTTCGGCCAAGAGGGGCCATTGGGTTGTTTTGCTTGTATCACTTCTCACCGTGTTGATGCGGATCTTCCTACCCGCTCTGCAAAGTGCGGTGTTCGAATTGAGAGAAATAAGCGTTTTGAGCGATGAGACCATGCGAACATGGCCCGATCTTGTGGATCTCGCTAGCCAGGCTCGGTGGATTACCGCACAGGAAAAGAACAATTGGGACTTTTCGACTCTCTCGTCGGGCAGTCCCTTTCAGAAGACTCGCTCTGCCAAGTACGCCGTGGCTCCTGTCGAAATTCCTACGGACGACTTCCGAGAAAGCACGGTATGGACACTGAACCAAACGATATACTGGTCAGAACTTTCTTGCCAGGATGTCATGGTTAATGATAAGCTGGACGTTACCGCTAACGGGACGACGGACGGACTGCCAATCATCTCATGGAACGTCACGGGGGTCCAGCTTCAGCAACCCGGCCAGGATCACCGGTGTACCCTGGATTTTCAATACAGCAACATATTCTTCCCTTCGAGTGATTATGTCCAGATTCGCTACTGGGAGCCAGTCTGGACGGACAACGCTTTCCAGTCATTCACCACCAACGGTTGCAACCCGTTTGATCTCTACGGCATACTCATTGGTGTCAACGCTACGCACGCCACGGACCACGACCCGGATGACATGTCACTATCTGGGATCACCTTCTCATCCTCGGCAACGCTTTTTGCCTGCAGTATCGACTATCGCAAGGCCGACGCAAAGCTCCAGCTTCATGCCAATAGCTCCATCACCTCGGTGGACATCCACCCCGGCACCACCACCAAATTAACCGACGATCAGTTCAACATTGACAAGTTTCAGGGCTTCTTGTCCCATAGAGCCCCTTATACCAGCGACATGCTCTTCTTTCGGATCAATGAGACCAGCGGCGAACGCCAAGTGACCGAGTTGCCCGTTATTAGTCAAGAAATAGGTGATTTGGAGCCTGTCGTAGTCCTGGACTCGTCAGACGTCATGTCAAAAGAAGAGTTTGAATCCAAGGTTACGCGGGGCGTTAGACAGACATTTATGCTTACCATGGGACGACTCTTCAATCTTGACGAAGCTCCGGCCGTCGTACCGGCGACACGGCTCACCCGGCAAGTCACACTCGCGGTGGTCGATTTTGCAGCTTTATGGTCCGAGGTCATCCTTGGTCTGGGCGTCGTTATCACCTTAGGGCTGTTACACGTGTACAACAACCGGGAAAACGTACTTCAAAGCGACCCGTGCTCCGTTGCAGCCATGTGTAGCATTGTTACAGACCTGTTTGGACCCTCCAACATTCTCGCCGACCCTCGGTTTGAGTTTCATCAGTATTCCACGCGACAACTCCGTCGGCTTCTTCGGAATTGCTGGTTGCGCTGGGAACCCGGCCCGGGCCCGAATGGCAGACGCCTCGCAATCGTCACCTCAGACGGCTCTCCGATTCAGTTGGACGAGCAGCTGCGCAAGCGCGCTGATCCGATGCCACACTTTCTCGTCATTCCCTTTTTTATTATTGAATTCCTCTTGCTCGCCGCGGTGATCACAGCCATGAGCTTGGTCGTTGCTTCACTGACCCGCGATGGCAAGTTTCGACATCTTACGCAGTCAGACTCGAGCTTTTTTCAAGTAGTTCTGTCAGTTTTGCCGTCCATAGTTGCTTCGGCCGTTGGTTCTCTCTGCACCTCCATTCACCGCAATGTCAGCATCCTTGAACCTTGGGTGCACCTTCAGCGCGGCAGGGCTACGGCGAAGGCCTCATTGTCAATGAACTACTCGTCGCAGACGCCGTTGGCAGTGTTGGTGAAAGCCGTACGAAACCGTCACATTTTGTTGCTCCTGATATCCGTGGCATGTGTTGTCAACACGGGTCTTACTGTCGTTGCTGGTGGCTTATTCACACAACAGATGACTAGCTCCTCTCTTCCTACCTCGTCACTGGTCACCAACTACAGCAATACTGTTTTTCAGCAAACCGATTTTGCGGCAGACTTTACTGAGTACGACATCATCCAGACCAGTATCACCACCGGAGTGTCGATACTCCCATGGACGAGTGCCAACCACTCTTTTGTTCCCATCACGATCAAGGATCCGGATTCTGATGCCCTGTACGGGGCCAACACGCTGGGTATCGGAGCGGACCTGGCATGTCAAGAATTGTCTATCGCCGATAGTCTGGTTGTGAATCCCCAGAATGGATCTGCTTATTGGGAATATCAGACATTTGACGATCCGAATAGGAACTGTAAAGTCGACATGACCATGCTGCAGCATCCACAGGAGGACATTACACTTTCCATTCACTTTTTGTCTCCGGTGGTTACCGAAGATGAAACGTATGATTGCCAGACATCCACTGTGGTGGTTCTGGGTCGGTGGAATTACACTGCCGGATCGCCCATAACCGACCAAAACACTATTGCTCTGCACTGCGAACCCAGAATCAAGTTGGAAAACTACTCGATCACTTTCGATACAAAAGGCCAAATCCAAGATTTGAGCCCCATTGCCGGTACAGCCATCACATCTGGCCCCATGTACGACAATGCGACGGTCAGCCTGGGACAGTTCAACAAGGTCTTTGCCGCCATCCCGCAGAGCTACATCAGCAATTCGACTTATGATCGCAAGACATACATCACGTCGTACGACTGGGCTGGTTTCCTAGTTGCACGTTTGTACAGGCGTCGAGATCCGGGGTTTACGTCTCTTAACCCTGATGACCTGATGGACATGTCTAGAATCGTCTATCAGTGGGTTTATAGCACTTATTTTACGATCTGGAGGGGGATCTACCTGCAGCCGCTGGACAAACCGCATGCCGCTCCGAACTCGACAGTGATCTACAACACATGGACCATGGTACCGTCGATCCCGTCTCTAGCAGTTGCATTGATGATCATCGCCCTCGATACGTTGATCGTTCTTATTGTTTTCGGCACGCGCCGCGGCCGCTTCAAGGGACCCCGCGTGCCACGGTCCATTGGCGCAGTGATGCCCTGGATTGCACACAGTCGCATGCTCAACGATTTCCGCGGCACCTATTTTTGGACCAGCGTGCAGAGACGGATCCACCTTGACCGACTGAACAAGCGGTACGGATTCCGGATGTTCCTCAACGCGGATGGTCACTGGCGCTATGCGGTGGACGAGGAACCGCCAGAGGACAAAGCGGCGGGTGAATGCGAGGATCAATTCAAGATGTCTGGGGCTATCCAGCTGCGTGATTTAGGTACGGACACTTCTGATTCGAGCTCTGAAGCAAGTCCTGAGGCAACAAGCCCCGAGACAACAAATCCGACGACCCGGGTGGTCGATCGGCAGGAATAATGATTAGCACACGATCTGTTCATGTATCATAGATAGGGAATTTATATCCTGGCGTGCTATGGAGTCGGGGATATTAAACGGACGGAATATGTATATACTACAATACTAATTCAATCACCTACATTGTCATTACCCAACAACGTAGAGGGGCTTTATTGTAGAGCAGCTAATACAAAGTTTATCACCAGAAAACAAGCGAGATCGGCGATATGCCGAACCCCGCAATCGGCATCCATTTAACGATGAATACGGAGCACCAGGTACAACGCACAAAGATACATGATCAACATGGAGACAGAGACACAAAGGGTTAATGTCCTCGTCTACGGTCTAGGAGCGTAAGTTTATCTCGAATATATTCTTTATTGAAACTCACAACCCCAGGATCGGCTCCTTCTACGCCTTCATCCTGCACCGCACCCACCGCGTCCGCCTAACAGTCGTCGCTCGATCAAACTACGAAGCTGTCGTCAAGAATGTAAGCATCTCGCACCTCTGAAAGTTAACACTAATGATATTAGGGCATCTACATCGACAGCGCCAACCACGGCCAGCACCGTTTCCATCCTGACCTAGGTAGGCTGCCTCATCGTTATCACAAAGTCTCGTCTAACCTCACTGTAGCGGTAAAATCACCCTCTGAAGTCACGCATCCATACCACTACGTCATCTGCGCGAACAAGGCTATCGATCAAGACGCCGTAGCCGCGCAATTGGCCCCAGCCGTGGATAACAACACCACGTTCGTGATCATTCAGAACGGAGTGGGGAATGAGGAGCCCTTTCGGCGGGCGTTTCCCGCGTGCTCGATACTTACTTGCGTGGTATGCCCAGACCACCCTTCACTTTGTAATAGTCGTAGCTGCTGTTGCTGTTATTGCTGACTGGCGTGGTTAGACGTGGGTAGGCGCAACGCAGACCTCACCCGGCGTGATTACGCACATCAAATCCGAGGATCTGCAAATTGGGCTGTTCCCGAATCCTTCAGTTGAAGCCTCGGTTGAGAACTCCCGTTTAGAAGAGTTCACGTCGTTCCTGACGGCCGGGGGAACCAAGTTCCAGGTTGTGGGGGATATGCAGCTCCCCCGGTGGGAAAAGGTCGTGTGGAATGCAGCGTGGAACTCCATTACTGCGTTGACGATGGTGAATACGCAGACGTGGTTGACTTCATCTGTGGAGGCGACGCCGTTGACGAGGCGTCTGATGGGGGAGGTTATTGCTGTGGCGAGGGGGTGCGGTGTTAACCTTGACGAGGGGCTAGTGGATAGGTTGATGGACAAGATCAATGCGTTGCCCGGGATTGGGAGTAGTATGCAGGTGGACTGTCGGAATGAGCGGCCGATGGAGATTGAGGTTATTTTGGGGGTTCCGTTGCGGAGGGCGAAGGAATTGGGGATTGATACCCCGGTGCTGGAGACGTTGACTTGTTTGCTACGGGCTGTGGACGGGCGGTTTCGTTGATCTTGAGCAGCAGAGAACGGAGGGTGATGTCCAGGGGCAGAATTCGCTGTTTCCGCAGTTTGATCTGGTACAGGAAGATTTTGTTTTATCAGAGCCGCATGAGAGTCATTTAGGGATGCAGGCGTGTGCTAATAGCCGGGTTTTGGCCCCGGAGGCCGGGGCTGAGTTGGTCAAGGCCCTTTGCGAGACGGTGGAGATGTTTGCCAGTAAGCTGGATATGGCCCTGTCTCGGCCCCTCTAGTCTTAGTATCTTTTTTATCCAGAAATCTAGATTGCCTGCTACTCTGGTTAAAAGAATTATTCTATCGTCGTCTTGGTCCTGGACAAATTACTAGATTCATAACTGGAGACAGTCTTGAGATTTGACAATATCCAAGCTGACAACCAGGTGTCCTCTGCTCGCAATTAGGGGACCCTTTCGAAAGTAAAGCTCTGTAAGGTTGCAGTAAGAAAGCAAATTAGGGGAATTAGAAAAGCCCCGCACTAATACGCCACCACAGAACTGCCCATTTGTGCGGCGCCAATCCTAGTCGGGGTGGAGATGAAGCTATCCACAAAGGTACCATATAACTCAGCACAAACTGAAAATGCAATAGACTTTTAAGGGACGCCAATCATTTTCAAATCACGGCAGTTGACGTAAATTAGAGTCATTAGCAAAACTAGACACATCAAACCAGCGTCTGGCTAAACCTCCATGGCCCAATTGTGAGTTATTATCATCAGGACAAAGGATCGCCAGTGCCCTGCCAAGAAGAAGGCGTGTTTGAGAATATCTCCACCTGCATTTCTGAAACACGATCCATCGAATATCGCTGAAAGCTTCAATGAGAATTGACCAAAACATGCAGTGGTTATGGGCCCTTGCCTTGTTGGCCCTCCTGCTTTATTTCCACCAGCCATTCAGCGCAGGCGCTTAACGAGGGCGTTATCCTAAGCGCTCTACTCTACAAGATTGCAAGACCCTTGGCCGACCCTTCATCATTGATTCAATGTTACATTGTCTCTGTGGCTTTGAAAGTATTTAAACAAGATGAGAGCCGATCACATTGATCATTGATGCAAGTTTTTCGTTCTCACTTCATTCTCATCTGCTTGACGCAGTTGTCATTCCTTTTACCCACTTATTCATTCCTTTGATCAAAATGTATAGAAATTTCCTGCTTGCAGTGCTGGCACTGCTTTCTGCATCTGCTCATGCTCATACCACCTTCACGACCCTCTACGTCGATGGCGAGAACCAAGGCGATGGAGTGTGTGTTCGAATGAACCGTAACCCAAGCAAAGCGAGCTTTCCCATTGAGCCTCTCTCCAGCAAGGACATTGCTTGCGGTAAGTCCTCCAATACCATGGCTTTGAGTTTCAAGTCTAACAAACATAGGCTACGATGGCGAAAAAGCCGTCGCGCGCGTCTGCCCCGCCAAAGCCTCCTCAACCCTCACCTTCGAATTCCGCGAATACGCCGACGGCTCGCGCCCGGGCTCCATCGATGGAAGCCACAAGGGCCCCTGCGCCGTGTACATGAAGAAAGTCGACGACGCGACGGCTGACAACAACGCTGCCGGCGACGGGTGGTTCAAGATCTGGCAGTCGGACTATGATGCAACTTCCGGCAAATGGTGCACCGAGAAGATGATCGAGAATAACGGGCATATCTCCGTGCAGATCCCGGCTGATATCGAGGGTGGATACTACCTTGTGCGGCCGGAGTTGCTGGCTCTGCATGCCGCGCAGGATAACCCGCCCGATCCGCAGTTCTATGTCGGCTGTGCGCAGGTGTTTGTGCAGTCGACTGGCACGGCTAAGCCTGCGACGGTGAACATTGGCGAGGGGACGTACGATCTCAGTCTGCCGGGTATGACATATAACATCTACAAGACGCCGCTAGAGCTGCCGTACCCTATGTATGGGCCGCCGGTGTATCAGGCGGGTAAGACTGCGTCTGCCAGTCCTACCCCTGCCAATACTGCTTCTGGCAGTTCAGCGTCTGCCAATGCTGGATCCGGCAAGTCTGATTCTGCATCTGCCACTGCTGAGCCTGCCCCGGCTGCGTCCGGCAACACTGGATCTGAGACGTCTGCCGATACTGAGCCGGTCAATACTACGCCTGCCAATGCTGCATCCACCGACACCGAATCCGAGAAAACAGAATCAACCCCCGCCAACGTCTGCAAGAACAAGACCAAGAAGAACAAAAAGAAGAAGAAGCGTGCGATGCTCGTCCAGAACAAAGGCCTCAAGCCAGAAGGCTGTATCCTCGAACGAGACAACTGGTGTGGATTCGAGGTGCCCTCGTATACAGACGAGCAGGGCTGCTGGGCTGTAAGTTCCTTCTCTTTCCCCCTTCATTTCTTCAAAGAACTAAACTGACAAAATAGTCATCCAAAAACTGCTGGGACCAAGCCGACGTATGCTGGAACACCGCGCTCCCGACCGGCTCAGCACACTGCCAGATCTGGTCCGACAAATGCACGGCGCTCGACGCATCGTGCAGCAACAAGGTATTTCCTGGTCCGCCGAATGCAGGCCAGGATCTCACTCCGAAGCCGGCTTCCTTGGTGGGGTCTATCAAGGTATTTGCGCGGGGTGTTCGGTCGCATATTAAGAGGAGGAGACATGCTCATGTTTAGACTTCGGCGTGAAATTTGGATGTCAATCGTGCTATGACCGTGCATATCTAGGAGAACTCCATCAACTGGCGTATATATAGACGAATTCCCATGGGAAACTGATATTCGCTGTATAAAGTTCAAATTTCTGCAAATTCACTTCAGATCCCAATCTAACTAACAGTAACCGTTCAGGAAATCTAACAACTAAGGCTATATTACTTTGTCTGCGGAAGTGGTGTCCTCTGATCAATGTCTACAGGCGGTGTCTCTGTGCCAAATTCGGAGTGCAGTTCTTGTACTTATACCTGCTGTTTTGATGATGGAGGATGTCTGCGAGGGAAAAAGCGTGGATATCTTCTGTCTGGTAAAAACAATCGTCCAAGCCCAGGGCCGTAAAAGGTGAAGGCACAGGTTGATCAACTTGATCTTACTAAATGGCTATAGATCATGTATATATAAAAAGCGACTGCATTCAATTGACTTTGAATCCCCCCGGACACAGACGTTGGAAGACCCCCTGACGGTCATATTTCTTCGCAGTCCGCCTCAAAAATGCTTGTATTTTATCCCCATAGCTCGCTATAGGATCCTGCCAGGGCGCAGCATGGTTGAGGTCAATATAAGGATTATAGGCGCAAGCTGCCTTTGCGGCGCTGATGATATTGTTCGAAAGCTTCTCGGCCGCTGCACTGACAATGGGATACTCCTGCGAATGGTTGAATGTGGCCGATAACAGTGCCAGGACGAGACCTTGCTGGGGTACATTCAATCCCAAGACATTTCCGCCTTTGATAGCACTTTGGCATGCTATGGCGGGGACGATGGGTTCAATGCTAATGGTCCACTGGATGCTGGGGATAGCCGACACGTCGGCGGTGCTCGCATTCCATATGTCAAAGACTTGCCTCAGCAGGTCAAGGTTGTTCTCAAACGTGACTGCGAATGTGAGTTGTCTACCTCTGTTAGAAAGTGGCTACTGCTGTCAATGTGATTGCTTACTGGCGAGAGTTCGGAGACAGCGAACCTCCCTCGGCTGCGAGAGCTTCAAGTGTCATTACTTTCGTGCTGGCCATCATTTGAGGCTGGATCGAGGTGAATGGTCTGAAAGGCGCGGGGTTCTCTTCTGGACTGGCATAGGCTAATAGGTTGGTGAGTATAGGACCCGTGGCTGGGGTGAATGCGAAGTTGTGAATGAGCCCGGCCTTGACATCGTAGTTGGGATCGGATGTGAAGCGATAGAACGCGTCCAGCTGTTGGTCAAGTGTGCTCACTGGGTAGTAAATGTCTCCTGCCCATACCTGGCCTAAAGGAAAGGTCCTGAAGACAAAGTTGGTTACAATACCGAAATTGTTTGCCCCTCCTTTCAGAGCAAGCCAAAGATCGTGCTCATTGTCCTTCGTCGCGTTGACAATCCTGCCATTCGCGAGGACCACCTGAAACTCGACGACGTTGTCGCAGGCAAAACCAGCTTCTGTAGCAAAGTAGCCGAAGCCGCCTAGCCTGTCAGAAAGGATCAATTCATGTTGGCGATAGGCTTACCACCCAAAGTAGTCCCTCCGACCCCCACAGGACTATCTCTTCCTCCTGGTACAGACACTCCGATCCTGTCTAGGGCTGCGTACACACCTCCCCATCGCTGTCCAGGCCCGACCGACACGAGGCTTCGGTCTGCGGAGGGAAGAATCCAGTTCAAAGCACTGAGGTCAATAGTCACGCCGTCTTGAATGTTCGCAATCCCGGCAATTGCTCCATGCCCGCCACTGCGCACAGCAAACTTGCAGGCGTTGGGAACAAGAACCCGCAGCGCTTTGGAAACGTCCTCAGCGGAAGTTGCAGAAAGAACACATGAAGGACTTATCAGCTGCTCTTGCTGAGACCAGTATGAATCCACGGAGGTTTCATATGCCGTGCTATTTGGATATAGTACCCTTGAGCCTAAAATACTCGTCAAAGCCTGACACTGCGAGAGTCAGTAATGGTTTTGCTAAGGAGGAAAGTCGCCTACACATGTAGCTGTTGCAAGTGCAAACGAGGGTAGAACGGAGATAGCGAATAGAATGCTACCAACATCCATCCTGACTAGTAGGCCACGAGGAGGCCACGAGGATGACACCCTTGTGTAGCGGCGGAGGGGAGCTGCAGTTTAAGAGAGGGGGAAAGGCTTGAGGAAATCCGAGTCAGGCGCATGAACCGCCAACAAACAACGACAGGAAATAAGTATAATAAATGACTCCTGATGATTCCTAGTCTGATCCTGTCGGACTTCTTGCTTCATCTTCTTTATCTCTTTTTACTTTTTTCTCGTATTCATTTCTTTGTCCTCCGATACTAACCTAGCCTTGCAGGATGGAAATCAACCAGCTACCCATGGTCAGGGACAATGCTACCAATCCAGTCATCGATCCTACTTCTTCCATGGGAATCTGTGTATGTCTGATTCTCTGACTCTCAGACCCTCTATCCACTGCAATTACTGACGACTGACACAACAGTGCCTCGCTCTATCCACCGTCCTCGGCGATAAAGTCTCATTTCCCCCCACCAATCGCTACAAATCATGCATAGACGCCTATTTCTCACAACAAAACTCTAACCTCCAGCCACTGTGCATCGTCTCCCCCACCACAGTAGAAGAAGTCTCTACCGCTATTACCACCATCACAAAGAGCGACTGCCAATTCGCCATCCGCTCCGGCGGCCACACCAGCTTTGGCGGCGCATGCAACATCGCCAACGGCATCACCATTGACCTGCGCGCGCTCAGTTCCATCACCCTCAGCAATGGTCGCACCACAGTGTCGGTTGGCGTGGGCGCATCCTGGGGCGACGTTTACGCGTTCCTCGACCCGCTAGGTCTCTCCGTAGCAGGCGGACGAGCCGCACAGGTCGGCGTGGGCGGGCTCACCATCGGCGGGGGGATCTCCTACTTCTCGCCGCGGTACGGCTGGACCTGCGACACGGTAACCAATTTTGAGGTGGTGCTCGCGGACGGGACAGTCGTGCAGGCGAACGAGAACGAAAATCCCGACCTCCTTGTGGCACTCCGCGGCGGGGCGGCCAACTTTGGTATCATTACAAGGGTGGATTTCCGTGCGTTTGAGCAGGGGCCTATCTGGGGCGGGACTGTGTACTGTGCTCTTGACACGATTGACGAGCAGCTGCGCGCATTTGCGGATCTGAATTCGGCGAAGGGGTATGATGAGTATGCGTCGCTGATTACCAGTTTTGGGTTCGCGAAGGGAAAGGGTGCGGCGGTGGTTAATAGTGTTGTGTATACCAAGGCTGAGGAGCGGCCGGCTGCCTTTGAGCCGATTATGAAGATTCCGTCAATGTTCAGTACGGTGCGGCTGAGGAGCATGCACGAGATGTCGCTAGAGCAGGGCTCGTTTGCGCCGAACGGGAAGAGGTATGCAATCTGTCCGTAATTACATGCAGGGAGCACTGACAATGTAGACAACTGTCTGCCGTGACGACGCATGCTTCGACCGTTCCCATGCTCAACGCAACGTATCTACGGTGGAGTACTAGTTTGACGGCCATCGAGGATGTCCCTGGCATTGTGTGGTCCATCTCGTTGGAGCCGCTGCCTCCCGCGATCTATGCTCGGGGGTCTACTATGAATTCTATGGGTCTGTCGCAGGCTTCTGGCGCCCTGGTTGTCACCCTCCTCAGTGCTACGTGGGAGGACGAGGCGGACGATGGTAAAGTTGAGCAAGCCGCGCGCGCACTGTTTGCTGGGATCGAAGAGGACGCACGCAAGTTGGATGCCCACGAGCCATACGTTTATCTGAACTACGCGGCCGAGTGGCAGGATCCGATAGCTTCCTACGGCAAGAAGAGTGTCGAGAAGCTGCAGCAAGTGAGCCAGGCCGTGGATCCAAAGGGGATCTTCAAGAACAAGATGCCTGGTGGTTTCAAAATTCCTACGAGTAGCTAGTGTATCCTGATGAACAGTCAACTCTTCACACTCTTCTCCAGTTCATCCAATCCCTGCCCATTGCTCATCATGCGATCCTAACCCGTTAGCTCGACACATCTCAGGGAAGTAAACTCATAACTCACCAACAACCAGGACGGACACCAGCGCGACAGAATCCTAACTGCAGCACTATTGGGTCCCTTCCAAACCAAACCCCCGCTGCCGCTGCCTTTGGCCCCCAAAACATCCTCTACAATCGACTCTGCAAACTCCTCAACCGAGCACCCCTTTGGCCCCGCCTGACCCGTTGCCCACTGCAATATGACATCCCTGATGGCTGCATAGCGCGAGCCCGCTGGCATAACCACCCGTGGCTCATTATCATGGAACGAGGTGCTGACGGTGCCCACCATCAGGCAAACAACGGCGACGCCCAAGGGGGCCAATTCCAATCTAAGCGTCTCCGAGATCTGCATGACGGCCGCTTTGGATGACGAATATACCCCTGCACGATGCCAGTTAACCCATTAACCCCAACACGAAGCCTGCATCCGAAAGCAACAGAAGAGAAGAGGAGATGAGAAGAGGGGAGGGGAATACCAATCCAAGGCGTATTCACCACGGCCCCCACACTGCTAAGATTAACCACCCTCCCCCGATTGGCAACGAGCAGGTCCGAGAATCCCTGTATCATCCGTACCACACCCCACACATTCGTCTCGTAGACTTGCTTCGCGTGTTCCAGGTCCGCGTCCAGCAGGGGGACGGTATACCCCGCTCCGGCGTTATTGACCAGCACATCCAGCCCGTGGCCCTGCTCCTGCACGGCGTGAACGGCGGCGGCGATGGAGGCCGGAGATGTCACGTCGAGCTGCAGGAGGGTGACGTTGGAGAGGGTGGTCAGCGGGGAGGGGATTTTAGCGGGTGAGCGGGCGGTGGCGAAGATGTGGTGGCCTCGTTTGGCGAGAGAGAGGGCGAGCGCTGCGCCGATGCTGTTGGCTGAGCAGCCGGTTATGAGGATGGTTTTGGGCATTGTCTGTTGGATATCCTGTTTCAGGTTGGAATGAGATTGAGATTTGGATTGACAATGGATTCTGTCTACGACGGGGAGATGTTGTTTATGTGATTGCCTAACGATACAGACAGGGGTCTATTATTATTCACTATTATTGTGCTACGGTAAGATAGGAGGTTCATGGCAAGGATCTCTCTAATCTCCTGTTGTTCAATCTTGAGGATCCTACTGACAATCTCAAGAACGTCAAAGTATATCCAAAATGTTAACCTAAACTGTAACGATGCTTGGCTTCCAGCTATAGAGTATAAACCGTGACGAAGAAAGAGACCTACAAGACCATAAGATGAGGGGAGCAGATCAGGCTGGGAAGATTGACGGTGACTCTCCGAGTCTTTGCCCAGTTTGGACTACTGCATCTTGTGATTCCTGTATCTGCAGCTAACCTCAGCCATCACTTCCTGCATCCTACCCAAGTGTCGCAAATAAATAACACGTTTCTATTTTAAATTACGACTATCGCTGCCTGTTTCCATGGAATCATGTCGGGATCTGCGGTAACTAAAGTAGTACGCGGGTTCTACTTGCTAGATTGTTGCCGTTGGCAGTAATATATCGAGAATCCTATCGGATTGACATCGTCGAAAGTCGGAGAAAGTGGACTACGACGCGAGGGGCCAAAATGGTAGACTGGACAGGAAATAACTGAAGGCTTGCAGGGAGGGGCCGTCTGTCTGTCTCGAGGCGACAGTCGAGAACAAGTCGAAAGCGTTATCTGAAGCATGTGAATGAATCATTGAACATCGAGTCTAATTGACGCGGATTATCATTACTATTAACAAAAGGTCTCAGACAATCTCCTTGTCTACTAATAACAACTGTGATATCATACAATGGAATACTCCCGAATCTCCTGCTCAATGTTGACCTCACGGGAGATACCGTTTCCCTGCGTTGGCAGCCTTTCCCCGCCTCCTCCTGCCTGTATCTTGGTGTTCGTTGCATAAGCAAAGTCCCTCAGCTCATGGTAATGTCCCGTCGTATCGTTCAGAAGATGCGATGGAGACGGTGGAGCCTTGACCATATGGTGGTCTACTGTCCCAACGACAGAGTGGCCCCCGCTAGAGCTTAGTCGTGACCGTAGAGTCTTGAGAAGGGCCGATTCGAGGACGTGACTTCTGAAAAAGGCCGCGAAGAATGGCATCGAACTAACGATGATGGCGACGTTGTTCTCGACGGTTCTGGTTTGTCATTTGTCAGCGAGGTCACAAAATGGCTTTCCTGAGCTAGCTTACACGCAGATGAAGAGCGCACTCTGAGTAAAGGTGGTGTCAGAGGTGGTTAGCAGCTGAATGCGAAACACGAGGGCGATAACGCTGGCGACGATTCCCCTGCAGTACTCAGTATTTTGTCATGTTTGTGGCGGGGTTTTACGTACATCATGGCGGTCGAAAAGATGATCAAGAGTTGCCATCGCTTCTTGCGAGGAAGTTGGAGTTTGGAGAGAAGCGGCAGTGGCAGGATGAAAATGTAGATGTCCAGAACCACGGAAAGGGCTCCCTGCACGATCCCCCAGTATATCAATTTCTCTGGTCGCTTGTTGACCAGCAAATCGTCCCATGTCTCTCCGATATGCGGTGCGGCGAAGTATGATTCCAGACCGACTCCCGGCCAGTATAGGAGGAAGGTGAAGAGCAGACCGAACCGGATGGCGTATTTCATCGCTTTCTGGATGGTGAAGATCTGTCGACATAGTAGGAAAATGGATGATTTCGCAAAGAAGATGACGGGTCCAAGGAGGGTGCCTTGCACGTAGAGAATCTAGGATTTGAATGGTAAGCACCCGAAGAGCAAGCAGCTAGGTATCGTCATGCCTTCAGGTATCTGGCCGTAAACCAGCAGACGGGTACATCCCACTGATGACGGGTGTATTTGAGCACTACACAGATCGTCAGTCTAATGCGACAAATCTTCTGAAGCAGAAACTGACTATCCAAAACCAAGCCACTGTAAGTCGCGGATAGCGCCAGCGCGATGACCACAAAGCCTATAGGCGCTCGTTAATCTCTTTCCGTGAAGCTATAGAATTGCTAGTTCGCAACCTACCGTCTGCCCAAGTAAGCTTGCGGAAATTTGTATACAGCCTCGCAGTTGTGAAGAGTGTCGCCCAAGCGAGCGTCACTGTTGTCACAGCGATGGTCTCAGCGGCCAAGTTCGGTGGGTTTACGAAGTTGGACGTCCGGCCTGGTGGAGGTTGAGCCGCTGGAATGGTGCATAGATCCGTTCCTGGTGGGAGGGAAGACATGATGCGAATACAGCATGGAAACTATCATGCTGTCTGGTGTGTCGAATAGTGAGTACAGAGTGAGGAGTTGAGTGTTACTTCAATCTAAATGCGCCTGTTGAGTCTATCGGGGCAGCCCGTTTGCTGCTCGCATTGCAGCCAGGCCAGTGTTGCCAGTGCACTGACATGCCAATATTTATTGCCTAAAGTAGCTTCCTCCCCGAACAAAGAGCTCGAGGTATTAGCTTTATAAGTAAATCTAAAATAGCTCTAGTTCCAAGTTCCGAGCATCATGTCACGGGTTATTCTTCGTTCTTTAAGTTGTGTGGATCAGTTATGCTTTGCGCTTATTCGAGGTCAACAAAGGATCGATAAGTGTATGACGCAGAGGATTTTGATGGTCAATCAGCTGTGAACAAAAACGATTTTCAAGGGAGAAACTCAAATCCTCTTTCTAAATTCATGAAAGTTAAAACTACTAGTGAGGAGTATATCTCGAATTATTGTCCCTGACTCCTCCTCTATACAGCCTACAGTAAAGGACGATAACGCGGATCACACTCACTACTTCACCAACAGCGTCAAATGAGCTTCCTTTGGAGGCAACGTGCAGCCAGCCTTACAGCCGATGAAGAAGTTGACAAGTGTGGGCTCCGAACTGACCCTCTCACTGGTGGCCTCCTATTCTGCAGCGTTAACTTTCAGGGGGGCCCTTACAAGGTATGACACTACATAGTCCATTCTAGACCGTCAATTGGTTTATTGATGGAACGTGCAGAGAATAAAGGCAGTGGGAAAAAAGCAAACTGAGACCTGAATGTCACCATCACCTAGGCTGTGGAGGTGGCTCAGATGTTGATCTGCTTTTAGCTGCGTCTACACTCTGCAGGATTGCCTATAGCCAACAGTTTAGCCAACCAAATCAAGCATCCTCCTTATCGTCATCACCATCATCCAGTCAACGCTTCTTCTTTTCTCCTGAACAGTACAACCGTCCCTTCGCGGGGTACTATGCTTGACCGCCACGTCCTCCACCGTTGGCTACCGGGATCTTCCAACCGACACTCCCATTTCTCGAGAATAGTCACCATAATCAACTTAAGGATTGTTGCGGCGTAAAACCTGCCGGGACTATGGATCATCAAGCATGTCAGCTTCAAGTATGTTTTACAATAATAACAATGAGGGGGTGTCTTAGAGTTCCCCTCACCAGGCCGTGTTTCCCAGCCCCCAAATTGGCCAGTCCACGCTAACATCTGTCATCGTCAGAGGGCTATTCTCGGGTACGTCCAGAGACACATCTCCCGCGCGTAGTTGCTTGTTTGCTCTGGCGAATCGAAACCCATCGAATGCTTGCGGATTCTGGTATCTGATCCGATCGCGCATCATCGCTCGTTGCGGGATACATACCCAATCACCCTCTGCGACTTCGAGTCCATCCGAGAACACGAATGGTGTCAGCGCTTTCCGTCGGACGGTAACTGCCTAAATCAGCAAGGGCTGCATGCACTATCATGCAGAAGGACTGCCAACACCCACTTGCATCCGAATTAGTGCAGCGAATCGATTCCCTCACAAAACTGTCGAGGAGCGGCATCTCAGCCACCCTCCTCCTGCACGAACCCGCGAGATATTGTTGGATCTCCGCTCGAAGCGGCTCAACATAGTCGCTATGCAGACAAAGATCTTCGATGGCGTATGTGGTGGTCTAAGTTACCGCTAAATGATTAGCCTTAAAAATTTTCCTCTTTGATCCGAAAGAACGGTTCTTCCTTGTTGAATGCGGCCTCACCATTGCCAGCTGGTGGACCGAGCCAAACCAGACGGCGATAATCTCACCAACCATCCTGGTCGTGGTCCATTGTATTTTCCGTGGCGACGTGTCAATCAGCCACTGCATGCAATCCATCTGCAGGCGGTTAGCCGAGCGACAGAATTGTCCCAAAGCTGAGTCCCACCGGAGCATCCTCTTGCATAGAGCTGGTCCAGTTGGCCCTCGTTGCTAACCGCTTCCCCACAACGGGCTCCAAATAGCGGAATAGTGTCCTAACGGCGTAGTGTTGTCGCGTCACTAGGTTCGCAACGGATCTTATTGTGGTCAGCCAAGTTTATTCAGTTGTTTTGTATCAAGTGCCCACCGTCGGAGGAAACCCGGAGTGATACGCAAAATTTCAGCGGCTAGGATGACGCTCTGCGGGAATTCCAACGCAGCCGCGGTGAACTCGGAATTCTGCGCTGCGACACAATAAGCCTGGCGGTGTCTGATAGACCAATGGTAGTCGTACCAAGTTCCTCCCCGAAGAAGGCAAAGCAGTTGACCTTGGTGACCGTTCGCTTGATCATAGAGAACAACCTGCACCGCACGAATCCTGCTGCAGTCAGATGGAATCAAGCATAACTGGGGCGGCCCCCACTTACCGTCGCTTCCAGGTGCAACAAGCTCGTCTGCAATGGCAGTCTCAACGGTCCTCTGTAACTCAGGCATTAGGATAGGCAGATGAGCCGTAAGCCTACTTCGCAAAGCACGGACAAAGCCGGTCCCTTCGACGCCTCGTTGGTCCTGCCACTCAAAGCCAAACATGGTGTGTTTTGGTTGTAAAATCTACATCCTGTGTTACTCTCTGCTTCAACAGGGCCAGGGGACATACCTCTTTAGCTACAGCATGTAGTGACAGGTTTTGAAGCGGCGCGTTGACTAGCTCCGCGATATGCTCGTTCGACGTAACCAACAAGTGATCATTCGAGGGAGTAGATATCTGAAAGGGCTTCCCCTCTGCCTGTTTCAGTCAGAACGTATCATTGCCTAACGAGGAACGATCACACACTGCAATGTACGCCTTGTCAATGATTTCTGGTCCCCGGGCCAGATACCACAGGCCGCGGATGCGGCTGAGACAGAATATCAGGAAGGTCACGAGAATCTCAAGCATAACGGCTATAGTCAATTGGTGTCATTGAGATGTAATGCTCAACAAACCGGATAACAAGACCAGAGGTTATTATATACCAACAGGTCAGACCAATTCGGCCCATCTTGACATGGCTCGGCACGGACTTGTACGTACGTCTAGGCGGATATATGACATGGATTTGGCGCTTGCCAACACCAACAGCAATATGCACGAATTTGACTGGCTAGGAAAGATTTGCACTTATGTACTCGCTTCCAGTAGCGAGTACATAAACCGAGTCGCATCCGTTACGTCTTCCTTGACCGGATTGTCGCCTCCAACTCACCATGCTTTCTGACGCAGTTTCTGCAGCTATCGACTGGACCAGTCAAGAGATTTCCTGGGTTAATCAGGAGTATCCATCTGTGACGATAGCTGTTATCTCTGCTTGTGTTTTGGTCCTATGGAGAATATGGCGGTTTACCGTATTGCCTTCGTATTATCCTAACGATCCGAAGGAACTACCATACTGGATTCCTTGTAGGTTATCCACCCTAGCCTTGAATCTTAAACTAATGAAGTCTAGTCCTGGGTGCGTATTTCTTGTGAGTCTCCGGTTACGCACTTGTTAATTTGCACAGGACATGGGGCGGCATTCTTCAGCAATTCCAATGCCCTTCTATCCAGAGCAAGGTGCGTCGTGTGATTCGCCGCTAAGACTTCGTAGCTCACCAAGTACCTAGAGATTACTACAACAACATCCAAGATCCGTTCGCTCTTACCATTGCTAATTCTGTCATCTACGTCATCACTAAACCCCAAGATGTCGCTGAAGCGTACCGCAACACCGACACTCTCTCCTTCAACGAGTTTGTGCAAGCGATGATGCGCGCCTGCGGGAACACCGAGTCGTGCGTAAAGACAATGTACAGGCCTCTGTCCAAGGACAAGCCCGGGTTCCCCAATCCGCATGGCAAACCGCTGGCGACGCTGGCGCGCCAGATGCACATCCACCAGTTGTATCCGGGGGATAATCTGGACTTCTTGGAGCAGCAGTTCCTGGACTGGGTAGAGCCTCGCCTGACATTGGACGCGCTCAAGCGGGAATGTCCGTATGCAATCCAGAGTGATCTTCCGACGGCTAAGAAAAATGACGGGATCGTCCTGCCGTTGATGCAGTGGTGCTCTGATTATTTCACTCGGGCCGGCCAGCGGGCGTATTTTGGGCCGGCGTTGGATGGAATTGATCCCAAGCTGCCGCAGACGTTTATTGTTTTTGACGAGCTGAGCTGGCAGGTTCTGTATCAGTATCCTGATTTTCTGGCGGGGGAGATGAAATCCGCGCGCAATGCAATCCAGCGGGCATTGAAGAAGTATCTCCAACTGCCTCAGGAGACGAGGCAGGGGGATGCATGGTTCACAAAGGCGATGGAGAATGAGATGCGCGCGCTGGGAATCAGCGAGGATGACATCGCGACGATGCTAGTCACAATATACTGGGGGTATGATTCTCCTTGTTTGACTTGCGATTGCATACCGGAAGCTGACAGCTTAGGATCAACACCAACACGCGTAAAGCAGCGTTCTGGTTACTCACCTACATCCTCCACTACGGCCCTGAGCGCTACGTCGACATCATCCGCCAAGAGACGCTCCCTGCCTTCTCGCCTGACAAGTCAATCCCCGACCTGGACTACCTACACGACAACTGCCCTCACCTCGACGCCATGTGGAACGAAACGATCCGTCTCTCCGCGTACTCTGCGTCTGTGCGCTTCGTTACGTCCGACACCATCATCGGCGGCAAGATCCTGCGCAAGGGAAACAGACTGATGATCCCCTACCGGCAACTGCACTTTGACGAGAGCATCTTCGGCGTGGACTATCCCGTAGAGGAGTTCCGACACGAGCGGTTCATGCAGAAGGGCCGGAATCTGACCCGGAGCGACAACTGGCGGCCGTTCGGGGGTGGGACAACGCAGTGTCCTGGTCGATATGTCGCCAAGCGGTTTGTGTTGTTGTTTGTTGCGATGCTCTTGCGGCGGTTTGATGTGGAGCTGGTGACGAAAAGGATCCCCGCAGCTGAGGAGGGGAAGCCTGTGCTGGGGATTATGTCAATTAAGGATGGGGAGGATGTGTTGGTGAGAGTGAGACCGAGAGTGATCTAGTGTGTATGTCGTCATCTCAAAGTTGTATGAACTAGAGGAAGATATCTTCTCAATGAAGCAGCAGGTTGCGTGCGCAATCAGTCTTAGTCGTTGAAAGCTACACATTCGAATAGTGACAGCTCGGCATCTCCATTCCGATATACTCTCCATGCCAAAATATGTTTCACCTCGGCGTGATCTGTCACCTGTCCTCGGCCTCGTCAGCTCAGCCATCTCCCAAATGGCATTTTAGAGAACTCATCAATTTCGAGTCATGATCCTATCTGGTCTAGACTTGATCAATAATCCAAGTTGACTTATCACCAGTAGAGAGGTCCGATTCCGCCCCTCCGCCAAACATCTCCGTTTCAGGAAATTTGATTCACCCTGCGACAGCCATATCAGCCACGCTGAACTCAACCCTGAATTACGAGTCATGCTGCTTCAGATTCGCCGATCGATCCAACGAGGTGATCAGATCAGCCCTGTCAATTGAGTTTACCGGTCATGCTAGTAGCTAGACCCACACAGGGCTGCGCCGGTTGATGCCGAGGTGTTGCAGGATGAAACACGGGGACCACCTGGGCTTGCTCGACTCATTTTTGAGGCTTCACAGCACACCTTCCTTTACAACAGTGTTGGAAGTGCGAACTAACAATCGAGTTCCGATAAGCAGCGAGAATAATGATGCCTTTCAAGCTCAGATGGATTTTCTAGGTCCTGACCTCGCTGAGGATATGATTACGGCGCGGTATGAAATCAACCATGGCACGAATCTTCGCGAAGAAATCTGTTCCTGTCGCACGATTGATTCAAATCTTCGGCATTGAGCCCTCGGTATTTGAACGATAACGGCGATCTCAAACCCAAGCAATCGCCGAGACGAGTCCCTCTCGCAGTGCTATCCAAAACCGTCGATCGAACGTGACCTGTGCATCGAATCGAATCTCAAACATGAAAAACATGAAACTCCCCGGAACATCCAGAGATTCTCCGAAGATCTTCCGTACCTAAACTTCAGTCTACAGGTCACAGCCCTAATGACTACCTTCTTTCTAGATTCTGGGTACCCTGAATGCGATGAAACAGGGGCAGGCAGCGGGCATCCAGTTCACCGATGTCTGCGATGGAGGTCGGCATTTATCTTTTATCTTCCTCGGTTGAACTTAGAGAAATGCCGGTTTCAGAATGGAAGAGAAGAGGTATAAAGACGCTGGTCGCGTCGCTCTGAGTTGTGTTGGAGAGGAGCACAGCAGAGCAGGGCAGACAAGTTCACTCACTTCATCTCATCAGTCACTCTTTTCTACTAGAGCTGGCCTCTATCCATTCTTTTGAGACAAAATGAAGGCATCCGTCACCACCGTCGTTCTCCTCGCTGGGCTTGCCGCCGGTGCACCCACTAAAACCATTCACTCCGAGCTTGAGAAGCGTCAGTTCGGCACCGGCACCGGCACTGATGGACTGGGTGCTCTGGCCTCTATCTTCCCAATCCTAGGCGGGGGCGGCTCTTCCACCTCGTCCGGTCTTGGTGCTCTGGCCTCTATCTTCCCTATCCTAGGCGGTGGCGGCTCTTCCACCTCGTCTGGTCTTGGTGCTCTGGCCTCGCTCATCCCTGGTCTGGGCGGCTCCTCCTCGTCTGGAAGCGGCTTCAGTCTTCCGGGATTGTCCTTGCCCACGTCCATCCCCGGCCTGGGCAATCTAGGTAGCCTGGGTAGCTCCGGCTCCGGGTCCTCTGGCCTTTCGGGATTGAGCGGACTCGGCGGTCTCAGCGGTCTCAACGGGCTGAGCGCAAGCACCACCGACTCCAGCGCCGAGGCAAGCACCAGCGGTACCGCTGCCACCGGCTCCGATTCCAACTCGGGTGTCGCCCTCTCTGGCCTCCTCGGTGGTTAGTTTCCCCCGTTTCCCTTGCAGCAAACGCACTAGCTAAATAAACAGACCACATCGCTAAACGCGCCCTCCTAGGCTCCATCACCGAAAACGGCGTCAAAAACAAAGACGCCTGCCAACCTCTCACCTTCATCTTCGCCCGCGGCACCTCTGAACTAGGCAACATGGGCTCCATTGCCGGTCCCCCCGTGGCCACCAAGCTCCGCTCCCTCCTCAACAACAAGGTCGTCGTGCAAGGCGTCGACTACCCGGCCTCCATCGAGGGCAACGCCCTCCTCGGCGCGGCTGGCGGCCCCACAATGGCCAGCCTGGTGAAGCAGGCGCTGTCGCAGTGCCCCGATACCAAGGTCGTGGTGGGCGGATACTCGCAGGGCTCGATGGTCGTGCACAACGCGGCGAACTCGTTGGCCGAGGGCCAGATTGCCGCGGCCGTACTGTTTGGCGACCCATTCAAGAGTCAGGCTGTGGGCAAGGTGCCTAAGGCGGCTGTCAAGGAGTACTGTGCGGCTGGGGACCCGGTTTGTCTGAATGGGGCGAATGTGCTGGCGCATTTGAGCTACGGGGACGATGCGGCCGAGGCGGCGCAGTTTTTGGTTACGGCTTCGGGGGTCAAGGCTTAGTTCCTTGGCCTTAATGGATATGATTATGGATTATTGGTTCGATGATTCGCTCGTTGGTTCGAATGGGATGGATTGGTTGTTTGTCGCTCTTTGGCTGGCATGGCATGGCATGGCATGGCGCTGGCGCCTTAGATAGTTTCGATTCTCAAACGTTCTTGGTTATTGATATGGAATTTTCATTTCACGTACTGAATTCTATATAACGTCCTAGCTATATGTTGCCGAACATGAGTTCAAACTTCAAATTTTCAGCAGTGTCAGTTATAGTGCAAGTAAAAGCAGGGGGCTACAGCAGACTGAGTTGCGGCTTCGCTCCAGCGTCCGGCATGTCCTTGAATCTCACGTTGTTTTCCGCAGGTCTTTCCTGTCCTTCTGCGAAATCGGCGTCTAGATCCCTGAGGGGTTGCCGATCGTACCTCGCAAGAACATTCCCTTTGTACAATGGCAATGCGCAATGAAAAAAAGAAACGTGGCTGAACCTGGGGAATGAGGGGATGATCCCTTGATGTTGCAATTTGGAGTAAGTCCGATGGAGGTAACCATGCATGAGTCTGCTAGTGCTGACAGACTGGGATCATGTGAGAGTGAGACTCCATTTCTTAGGTATGCAATAGATTTTTTCTCAACCGATTCAGGCTAATAGGCTATCATAGCAGGTAAGTTGAGTACTAATAAAAAATTGACTAAGACAGACCAGACCAGACCAGACCAGACGTGGCTCAGGAACTGGAAGAATGAGCATGGACAAGCCGGCGCCATAGGACAAGACAGATAGGTTGGGGAAGCTGCAAAGTTTTGCATCCGAGCCTCTCCTGAACCAAATTCAATCGACTGGACATACCACCTGGCTGGCGAGTTCCTGAAGAAAAGGCTTGTCCACAGTTGTTGCATAACACCAAGCAGGGGAAGTAGGAACGTGGCAGATGATTGGCGGCTTGGAGCCAATAACGGGGTGCAGGGGCTGCAGGACAAAAATATTATTAACGTTGTAACTGTAGCAGCAGATTCCGTCTGTTATGTGACTATGGGGCTCTAGCCTCTAGCCCGCGTAGTTAAAAGTCAGGCCTAATCCCAATTAGGCTCTGACCGCATGGGCCCTACATATATGATATTGCTTATTCACAGTGGTTGGCTCCCTTGTAGTTTCGCCTGATGCTTGCCCGATGTTTGCAACTAATATAGCCTGTAGGAAATAGGATCAGCTTCATTTCTACTGAATTAGGAAAGTCGTATTGCGGCCAACATAACATACAGTCACATCTCATCTGGACCCTTTGGGCAAACACACCGGAGTTGATCCGTGTAGTATTGGTCTCTAGGCTCATAAGTAGCGGGACGGAGTTGGGTATATAAAGGGCTCTTCGTCTTCATCTTTCTTTCTTCTCTAACAAGTTCATCAAGCTCATCAAGCTCATTCTTATATATCAAACCAACCACAGAAACAGTCGCTTCGCCATCAAGATGCAGATTTCCTACGTTGCCATCTTCGCCCTTGTGGGGCTTGCAGCAGCAGCTCCCTCGCAGAGCAAGGTTGAGAAAAGGGATGAGAACTATGATGTCGGGGTAAGAAAGCACCCTTCTCCTCTCCATGATGAGTTGTTTGAGTGGTCTTCGTTTGCTAATAACTGGAGCAGGTGTGCAATGGCACTTCATGCTATGTCAACCTAGTCAACGTTGAATGCAATGTTGGATCTGTAAGTTCCCATTCCTGCATACTTGCAATAACCTCATAGGCACATAAACTAACCTTTATCTCCCCTCTAGTGTGTGGGTGCAGGAGGTGGCGATGGTGCACCGTGCCATGTTTTGAAGGGCTGGGGCAATGCTTATTGCCCTGTGAACTGTGACGCATATTACTGTCCTTGAACTTTCGGGGCTACACAGACGAGCCATGCAAGAGAGGACTTTGCCTGATAGTTATCAAATACAATCGTTTCAGAAAGTCAATCATATTGCAAGCAAAGGAATTACAATCCGAGCCAGGACAGAGCGTCATCTCGGGGTTGAGTTGCAGCAGCAGAGAATTATGTCTAGTAATCCCCCGTTGGCAGCCCTCCACGCGCAGGAACATGCTGGCCATGAAACCCAAAGCCCACCGGGCCGTTGAGATGCGCTCTACCCAGCTCGGACATATCCCGCGCATCCAGACAGAGCAAGTAGCTTTTCCGGGTTTTACCATCCAGCACAACACTCAGAAGGACACCATCATCCTCATTGGTGCCCGCAGGATCAGCGACAAAGATTGCTTCTCCTGGCGACTGTCCATGCTGTTTCCAGACGATAGTCTCTTTAGCCACGCTATCGTATTTCATGATGCCGTCGAAGAACGTCGATTCGTCGCGGTCAGTCATGGCATAGGTGTACCGATGCTTCTGCGTGACATATCTCGGGTTCAGGGTAGGCAGCTCAGGAGCGTAGCCCTTGCAGGCTGTCCAGTTGACTGATGCCTCTTTGACCTCTGATATTGGAGCCGAAGGAATGCCCGCAAGCCGGAAGCTGGTCAGCGCTGAACGACACCCATCCCGCTTGCCCTGGACAAATGCCTTTGCGCTGGGAGACGAAGAAAGCATGTTCTCGTAGTAGAATTTCTCGAGGATGCCGAGGTCATCGAACATGATCAGTTCGGCGACGATGTCCGTTTGGTTGGGGTCGTCAGCAGAAGGTTCCTGCCACGCATTGATGGTGTGGAAGCAGAAAAATGGCCGGCTTTGGTACGTCGCGAGGAGACCTCGGCTGCCCTTGCGGTCGACGACGTACCATGTTGCAGGCTTCGATGCGTTGAACGGTTGAATGGCTTCAATGAAAGAAGCTTTGATCTTTGCTGGCTCGATGTGCGAGTTCCACACACAGAGGATCACGTAGTCTTCAGTTATTAGCAGCGAATGCAGGTACGCCGGGGTTCCAGGAAACTGGGCTAGGATCGACGTGGTGCTCGTTGAAGCAGATACACAGAATATGCGGTAGATGGATCCTTCAGGGCCAAATGCTAGGTTAAAGTTATATACGTCCCCTGTGACTGGGTCGGATCTGGCATGAGCAGCCGACAATGGGCCGGTCAGATCGGGATGCAGGTCCTTTTGCGCAGCGAGTCCAATAGGCTCCAGAGTCTCCGGATCGATTTGCTTGTAGCTGCTGGCATCAGTCTTGGCATACAGAGTCTTGATTCCGGAATCTGTCGTCCAGCGGTCACCGGTCTCGTGACCAAGACCAGGCATGTTGACAGACAGCGTCACTCCAATGTTGTGAGAGGATGGTTCATTTGCCGGGGAATAAGATGCCTGCACTTTGTGGAAGACAGTCTTGCAAGGATCTCGCTTTTGACCAAAGCTGAGTTTCTCGAAGGAGCCGGTCATTCTCACTTCCTCGATCAACAAATCTGTCGAGAGACGGGAGTTGTAGAATACGCGTGTGGACGGGTGGGACTCATCTGGAGCCAAGATCTGGAACCGATGAGTCTGGCTGAAGCCGTCAAACCAGTGGGATATCTTGAACGTGTCTCCGTTCTCCGTGTTAACTGTATATTTCCCTGGACCCGTGCGGTAGAGTACACCCGCCGCGTACGCAGGGATCTGACCGGTCAAGGACAGTTCAACTGGCTGACGTTCCTCATAGTTGGCGTCGAACTAGAGAGTACCGGTCAGCAACCTTCGTCAGGCCTAAGTGTGCATTTCACTTACCCCTTCGTCGTTCGGCCAGTTATTGAAGTATTCTTTGACGCTGCTCATCTTGCGACAAAGGAATATTTCCTCCATGTGGTGATTTTTAAGGTTTGAGTCCGATGGAATACAGGCCCTCGGAGTCAAGCAACACCAGCCGTATCTCTCAGGGGAAATTTATACCTGCCCTGAGGATCGGGGCATGAAGTATCCGATCATGGACACAACGGCATACGCCCGCATTCACCAAACTGGGTTTACCATAGTGATGGTCAGCTGGCGACATTCACGCTGCTAGTCGTGGGGGATCCCGACGAATACGAGGCGAGTCCTTGGTGGAGGAATGGCGCATTCTGGCACAGCCACTCATAGAGATTTGATCTGTGGAATAGTAATCTCGATTTGAAGGGGTTATACATGATTTATCGTACCAGGTATTCTGGGCTATTTGGGTTTTGGAGTTCGGAGTCTGAGCATTAAAGCCACCTGTCTCCTGTTTGAGAAGCAAAGAGAATACAGTGCGGTCACACTTTTCACGTCGTTTCGGTCTCTGATTGGCAAGTTAAAGATTTGAAGCATTGTCTCAACAATTTCCCCGAGGATGGATGTATTTGAGATGGAGCCCTGCCGTTGGTTGCAGTCCCCAGTATCAGACTAACCACGTGACTCCTCGCTTAGCAACTGGTGCACGTTGCTGGAGAGAGACAGGTCGATGAAGCAATACAACATTGACCGTGCAATGAGAATGGGTCAGTAAACTTGAGATTTTGTCAAAAATACGGTGACTGACTCCATTACAGGATCTGGATTGAGCCTATATCGTGGTTGTCATCGAACTCAAAGCCAAGTCAATGATCGGCTGAATCCACGGATCAACATTGCGGGGGAAAGCCGTCGGTGATGATTCAGTCCCGCCTCAGCCTCGGCGTAGGCAACCAGAATACCAGATATCTTTCGGCAGAGTCAACTTTCAACTTATTACTCTCATGTAGACAGCAGCACGATACGCACAGGACTGGTGGCCAACAATGGAGCAAGCTATGATTCCAAACACCCCCGGTAGTCGTCACTTGAGATGTGAAATCTGTTCCTTCACGTTCCACCGCAGTGACCACCTCAAACGCCATCTACTTATCCGTAAGTGTGCATCTAAAATGCACCAAGGCTTGACTAATCAGCTTAGATAAACCACCTAAACAATACCGATGCCAGTTCTGCAGCTCCACGTATAGTCGCGGGTAAGGCAGGGCTCATACGTGGCGCGATCGCTGTACAACTAACACGTTGTACAACAGGGATGTTCTCCGTCGACACTGGACTACGTGTGCTAAACGGCTGCAATCAGGGCAGGAGATTCCCAAGGCGGATTCGGGAGGTAAACATAGGCATGCCTGCGATGCTTGTGCCCGTCTGAAAAAGGCGTGTAATGGGCTGCAGCCGTGTGCTGAGTGCGAGTCCCGCGGGAAACTGTGTTCTTACGAACGTTTGACTGGGCAGCAAACAGCCCGCGACAAACGAGGGGAGTCGACGTCTGTTTATGCGGGACAGCAGGACTGGGAGACGAAAGGGTTCGGGTATCAGACTCTACTTCCGCCGAAGCCGACGTACCTGAATTACAGAACCAGTGCAGGAGTATTACCTGGGCTATCGATCGGTGGTCCATAGCGACCAATTTGAAAGTTATGACATTAACAACAGTGCGAGTACGCTAAAGGAAAGCAGGCTAAAACGAAGGAAGCATGGAAACTAAACCTTGACCCAATAGTCACGCAAGCCGTCGTTCTCGATTTGCCTCCATTCTCCAATATTTCGGTCTTCTTCCGCCTTGTCCATCTCATTTGGCTTGTTCCCAAGTCCCAGATTGTACGGTCGGTAGCTCGGCTCGGCTCGCAATCGTCGAATGACGCTGCCGTGAATTTTGGCATCTTTGGGCAGCGGCCTTCGTGAACCTCTTGCCTGCCATCGAGTCATCTTGACCGAACCATCCGGCGTTATCTTTGGTCTTTTAAAGGGAATCCACTCCAGGAATCTCCAGAAGAAAGCCTCAGTTGGTCTCCCACTATCATAGTCCAAGGAATCGTGGATCTTAGCGCGCTCAGCCCGGCGTACGATGTCTTGACCCTTTTCACTTGTTGCAGGATCTTGGCAGCCGAGTGCCTCAAGCTTGTCACTTTCGAATGTAAGCCCCGCCTTGATGGCTTCCTGAACCATCCATGTCAGAGGGATCTGGCTGGTGGGCCAGGACTTGCTCGGCCAGCCTCCTCCAACGTCGCCATGGTTTCCGGCAAAGTACACCTCCTCAAAGTCGGCCTCGAGTATCGAGGATTCACCGTCGTTGTCCGAGTCGTAAATGTTTTCGGGCCCATTCTTCCAGTCTTTGACGCTCTGCTTCACGTCCGGTGATCCCGTGCCCAGCTTGCTCTCGAACAGTACGGGCTGAAATTTGATCCTCCGCTCATCAATACTGACGGCGTGTCTCATAATCTTCGGGCTTGGCCGTGTGCTACTCTCCTTGTTAAACTCGGCCACGCTGTTGACCGTATCGAACAAGCCCAGGAAGTGGACTTGGCCAACGGGTCGACACATCGTCTCCCGACTCACACTGAGGCATTTCATTGCACCCAGACGCTCCTCTGGCTCCTCACCCTCTGAGAATTTCCACTGCGTGAACGCCTCCCAGACGAAGGGGATCAGCTCCTCGTTGTCCGCAGAGAGAAGGCCTACATAATCAAGCATCTCGTTCAGGAAGCGAGCTGTGTAGGCGCCTCGAGAGAAACCAAAGAGGTAGATCTTGGCACCTGGTACCCATCGGCGCGCAAGGAAGCGGTAGCCCCGGATGACGTGCTGATCGAACGACGTCGCAAGCGCAAGGTCAAAGGCCTTTGGAGTCCAGGACTTGCTGCTGGGGCGCAGGACGGCGTGAGCGACCGAGCCGGGCGTTATGTCTGATCCAATGCCAGCTGCGCCGGATTAGTTGCCGTCATTGATGGTCGGGGATATACGTACGTTGGTAGTAGCAGACTATGCTCGTTAGCACAACATCAATAGTTGGGTGAAGGGCAGTACATACATCGATTGTGCTTGGTTCGATCTAGCATCCGAAAGATCTTGAGGATGTTACTCTCGCCGCCGTCTGCACGAAAAGTATTTCCCGTGCCATCGAAACACAGGACCAGCTCTCTCGGGGGGTCGTCACACCCGCATTCGGAGTCCTTGTCCGTCATGTCGGTCGCTCTTTATCAAACAATGCAAAGGCTAGAGATTGTAATTGGTATTCCCAGGGACAAGCAGGATCTACGAATATATAAGAATCGACTCAATTGGAGCAATGGCCCCGTGAGCGACGACGCTCAGTTTATAGGTGAAAGGCCTCATTGCCCAGGATCAGCCTTGTGCATGGCCACCAGGCGGCCACGGCGTACTATTTAGTAGGTTTGCGCCAGGGTTGGCGTACGTCAGATATGATTTGGTGGTCGAGTGGAGGCCGAATGGAGCCCAAATGTCAATCTTACTTTTCCTTCAAAAGGTGTTTGTCGATCTTTCGTGTTGATCTCGGTAGCGGCGGTGGTGCAGTTCGCGAGAGTGGAAACTCGTAACATCTGTCCAATCATCCAATGATGAAGTAGTGATATAATATGGACAATGGCAGAAAACCTGATCTATTAGCTACATGTTACTAAGAAGAAGGTAGCGACCTGAGAATGAGGAGCTGAACAGTTGTTCTTTTCAGGATTCAGCACGACCCACAAGGTTCGACGCGCTGCGAACTGCAGATGCGTGGCGCGGATCGTCTCTCGGCGCAACAAATCACACCGCCGAATGGCCCCAGGCCCCCAGCAGATGAAGCCTTCCTATGTATTGCAACGGAGGCTGGGGACTCCAGCTGAACAGGGTGAGATTACCAATTGGTAGTGCATAGTAGATCCATCATATGTACAGAGTGGAAAGCCTCGCATCCAGCTTTATACTCAGCTGCTTACGGAGTACAAACAAGGTGGTCATGGCTTACAGGTTTCAGTAAGCATTCAATGCCTCCAGTCATCTGTAAGACTGCAACAAGGCAAGTCAAGGACAAACACCCTCACACACCAAAAACGGAAACTTCATCATCTCCCGCCTGCCGTCCTCCCAATCCTCCACGTCCTTTTCTAGCGTCCACCCAACTGACACTTTCACCTCGGCGAATCCCACCTCCCGCATCAGATCCTCCATCCACCCGCGCGGAATCCCATGCCTCTCCACCCCCGCAAGCTTGTCCTTGGGATGGAACAACCGCGCCTGCGGCCCAAAGTCCTCGAAATCAGTTAGGAACACCCGCCCCCCGGACTTGAGACAGCCGCGGAGCGTGCTCAGGAACTGGCGTAGATCGGGGACATGATGCATGACGAGATGGGAGAGGATGAGGTCGTATTTCCGCCTGGCCCCCGTGCCGGGGCCTGTAGACTCGGTTGCGGACGCCGGGGGCAGGACTGGGTCTTCTGGGTTGGTGAGTAAGTGGCAGAGCGGCGTGATGTTCTTGGGGGCGGTTGGGTCGCAGAGCTTCGCGTTCACGACTTCGATCATGCCCTCTGCGGGGTCGAGGGCGACGACGTGCTTGATGTGCGGCGCGACGCGGAGGGTGAGTAGGCCGGTTCCGCAGCCGACTTCGAGGACGTCGAGGGTTTGATTGCCGCCATTTGATAGAGTGGTGATGAGGGGGTGGAGGGTTTCGTAGGCTAGGCGGGTGGCTTCTTGTACGGAGGGGTTATCGTCCCATTTTGCGGCTTCAGCGTTGAAGCGGACGTTTGATTTTGGTGGGGGGAACATTGTTATCCTCAGAGATGAGCTGGTTCGGATTTCTGATGATGATGATTGTTTGTTTGGGTCTTGTTGATCTGGAGAACCGTCCAGGTAGTAGATGGTGATACCCCAATGCGGGGTCAGGCAGTGGATCTTTACCGTAGTCTTCCCCTCTGGTTCATCTCATCAACCAAGTATAATTCTTGGAGAGTTTCTATCTTTATTTATCATTATTAGAGAGGTATCTCCATGCCTCTCACATGGATAAACGCCGGTATCCCAACTTGAGATCGAGACAAGATGGGCATGCCTCAACCGGTAGATCTACGGTATGTATGCTCACAGACAACCCTTGCAGGAGATGATTCCACATTCTATCCCTGAAAATGTTCTACATCCCAAGTGACGATCAAGAAGACTTTCGCAAGAGACGGTGCTATAGTCTATTGCTTGCCGTTGATCCTCAGATACTATTGTTTTGCCTTGTATTCCACCGGCAGAAACCACTCAACTCGCAATAAGATGGCCTCATTCTCTTCTGTTACTCTATCTCTCTCCATCCTACTAGCAGGCTACCTCGGCGCCATCTGCGTAATACCTCCAACCACAACCCAACGATCCCCCTATAAAACAGACCGCATCCGCATCATCACAGGCAACTTTGCCCTCAGCGCAAGCCGCGCCCTGATCATCATCGGCGCTTACCACGCGCTCGTTGCCCTCTTCTACTCACCAAATACCAATAATAGCATCCTATCCGCCATCTGTCCTCACCCCGAGAATCTCAACCCAGAGACCCTCACCTGGACTCCAACGGTGCTTCTCTCCCTCCTAGCCATCGCATCCGGCGCCGCCGCCCGTCTCTCGGCGTTTGTGAGCCTAGGTCGAAATTTCACGTTCTATCTCTCGGTACCGGATCGATTGGTTACGGACGGTGTATATGCGTATGCCCAGCATCCGAGTTATCCGGCGTTAGTCGTGGTGTGTCTGGGGTGTGCTGGGCTGTCTTTGCGGTGGGATGGGGCGGTAGGAGCGTGCTTGTTGCGTAAGGATGTGATTGAGAGGCTTGATGGATGGGGAATGATCGTGATAGGAGCGTTGTGGATGGTAGGTGTGATGATAGTACGGGTGAGGGTAAGGGATGAGGAGAGGATGCTGCGGGAGAAATTTGGGAAGGAGTGGGAGAGGTGGAATGCCAGGACGGCGAGGTACATTCCGGGTATTCTGTAGAGAAAAATCATTCGGATACTCTTTGTGCCATTGCCATGAGTATCCATCTGTTGTGACTGTCGATATCGGAGGAGCTGAAGCTAGGATGGACAAAACAATGACATCATTGAATTGGCGAGGACTGGAGTATACCTCTACCACACGTTTGAGTATGGCATTGACAAAAAGAATCGTGTTGATACTCGAGATTGATAAGACATTGAACGAGCTCAGCCTGCCATCCTTCTTTTTCTGCTGTTGAAAATAGACATGTTGTGTTAGAGAGGGACTTCTACAGCGTAGCTATCGGAGTTGGTCCGGTGGAGACTGTCTCGTGCCTTCAGGCGATCACTTCCCTCAACTCTGCCACATCATCCCGCTCCTTCATCCATCCTCTGCTCTCCTCTGCTTTGGGCCACATTTTTGGATAAAGCTTAGTCAATTGAATTGAGCCGACAATGGGTATCTTCAGTCGCTTCCTCAAGCTAACCACCATCGGAGGCGCCGCCACGGTCGGCGGGTTCTTCTGGTACACGCGCGACGACGTCTTCGTGCCGCTGTCTTTGACCGATCGCATCTTCCACTCTGCCCGCTTCAACGCCCTCAATCCCCTGCGCAACCCGACCACCCACGATCTCTGCATCCGCAGAGTCCCCCTATCAGACATTGACCCCACCCTCCTCGAAAAGAAGGGAAAACTAGTCGAGGCATTCTGCGCCGGAGTCTGGAGCGGCTGGGGTATGCACACTGCACCTTAGCTAAACATTCACCCATACAAGCGCTCAGCTAACAATCACGATAACAACTAGGCTATGCATTCCAACGCGCCTACCTCGCCCGTAAATACCAAGGCCCCGAGACCGCCAACCAGCTCTGGTCCCGCTCCGAGCTGCGCTCCTCCACCTACGAACCCGGCACCCTGATCACGGACCACTTCGAGGTCGTCGAGAAGACACCCAACCGGATCGTCGTGCGGTGCGGGGCGTCCCCGCGCGTACAGGAGGTCCGGCCCTCTGACGGGCTGTTTGAGATGTCTGTGGATGTGAAGCCCGACGAGGGCGTGGCGGAGTTTGGGCTCAAGAGCTGTTTCTTCCAGGGGCTGGGGAAGGCCGAGGGGCAGCCGATGCCGGCGCATATTGTTTGGTTGCATCAGCAGTATACGAAGTTGTGGATGGAGACGGCGATTCGGAATGTTTTGCGGTGATTTTTGGTTTTGTTTGTATATATCGACCCATTGAACGATCTAATCCATCTTGTTTATGCATGAACTCGAGGAAATCGATGTTTCAGAGATAACCTGTCGGTTTTGGATCTCATCAGACCGGATATCAGGTCTTTAGGCATGCTTTCTTTTCTTTTCCGGATTTGCTTAATCACCGACTAGTGTCACTCCTGATGGATGGACAAATGGGACATGGCCTGGTCCGATATTGATAGGACATGCCAGAAAGGAGACCGTCGTGCCATGACCCTTCCCAGATTTTGAGCATGTTGAAGAGAAATATCTATGCTTAGGTCAACTAGTTTAGCAGACGGGTCTAGGAAGGAGAAAGCACGTGTCTGAGACGGCAGAATGATGATAATGTTAGAGCAACTCACCCGATGGATGTCTTGAATTGTATCTCATTTTTGGTCTACTATGTGTATGGTAGGAATAAGGGAGCAATTAAGGCCTAGTGCCTGCAGAGAGCCACAAGGTAATCAGAGGTAGGATCTGAACGAAGAGAACGCAAGCGCAACGAACACAGCTCTTTCTAATGTACAACAGGGGTATTGTAGGAAGGTTTCGAAACTCCCATGTGAACGTATATTTCAAGAAGGAAAACAGCACCAGCCACCATCTGCCACCGTCTATGCCAGAGCAGCAATGAACATGACACCGATCAGACCAGAAAGACCAACCGACATTCTGTTTGCGCCGTTGCTGAGGCCAGGAGTGAAGACAACTTCAGACGGCGCGGTCAGTGTCGCCGATCCTTTTGCCGTGCCGGAAGCCCTCTCACCAGCTGTCGGCGACCAGGTAGCAATGGCAGTGACGGATGCGGCTATAGAACTTCCAGTGGGGCTGGGAACACGACGCGACGAAGCGAATGAACTGGCGATAGAAGAGCCACCTAAAGCAGCAGCGCTGGATGAGGCTGGCACAGGGATTGTGGAAGGCACAGCAGATGCAGAGGCAATAGAACCATGCTCTTCAGAGTGGCTTGGCGCAGTGTCGGAGTCATCGAAGGATCCCGTGCTGACAGCTTGGGAGACAGGTTTCGGAGGTGCTGTAGGGATTTCAGAAAGAGCGCCTGCGGTCAGCCGGGATGCGACAGCCTCGGACTTGGTAACAGTAGAGATAGCAGCGGCAGAATTTGCGATGGCGTCGGCGCCGGGATGCTCACTTGCGGCGGCAACAGGAGTGGCAGCGATTGAAGTTGCAACAACCTCGCCGCCAGAATCCTCGTTAGAGGAAGCGTCCTTCTTGCCACCCGCGGCAGCTGCAGATGAACTTTCTGCGACAGGGCAGATAGTGGTAGTTGATGTGACATAGACGGTGCTAGTTGATTCCAGCTCAGCATCACTACCCTCAGCGGCTGAGGCAGTGGGAGCAGCGGTGGCAGGTGTAACAGCGGGAACAGTCGTGGATTCAGCAGACGACTGTGTGGCGTGATTAGCAGCGGTTCCTTCCACAACTGTGTTGGTCTGAGCTGCCGGGGGAGCAGCAGTTGTCTCAGCAGGAACGGGGACAGTAGGGGTCGCGGTATTGGAGATCTGGACCGAGACGAGAGTGCCTTCGACCTGGGAGGTCGTGGCTTGCGAGACAGCAGCGGTCGACGCAGCGCTGACGCCGTACTGGTAGACCTTGATGGAGTTGATCTCCCAGTAAGCCTCCTTGAAAGCCGCGGGGTTCTGAGCGACGTAGTTGACACAGCTCTGCATGGGGCTGCTGGGATCGCTCATGGGGCAGGTAGATTCGGCAAAAACATTACCGGCCCAGTCACCGCAAAACGTTGTGTCAATGATGAACTTTTGTGCCTTGAAGCGCTCACCAAAGTCGCAGGAGCCCTGCAAGTGCGCCATAGGAGTTCCGAACGAGGAGGTATCCGGGCTGCCGCTGGAGAGAGAAGCCGGAATCTGGCTGCGAGGGAAGAACCAGATCTTGATAAAGGCGTCAGTCCACTCCATGGCATACACACCACCACCGGCCTTATTGAAAGGATCGCCAGAGCTGCCATTGGTTCCCTTGACTACACATCCGACTGTGCCGGAAGCCTCACCACACTCAGAGGAAGAGAGGGTGCCAGTCATGTCGTTGCTGCCCGAGACATCGCAAGAGCCGCTGGTGTGAAGGACGATTTCGTTTGCCTTCTGCAGGTTGACACCCTCAATGATATCAATCTCACCGTCGTTGGGCCAGTCCTTACCGACGGACCAGAAGGCGGGCCATGTGCCGCAGATACTGCCAGGCATGTGCTCGATGTCGATGACGTACAGTCCCTCCGTGTAGTAATTTTTCGTTTCGATCCGTACCGACTCACGGCCGGGGCCGTTGGGGTTCAGAGTGCTCTCGTAGTCGACACCCATATAGAAGCTACCGCTCTGAGTGACCTTGACCAACCCAGATTGTTCGGCGAAGCTTTGATTGACATATGTGACATAGCCGTTAGTAGGGTCCGCTCCGTTGAAGAAATTCCAGTCATTGATGAAGCTTTCCCCCTGCCAGGACTCTGCAAGCTGATACGTCTGCGATTGACGAGCCTCCAGGGCTGTTGCTGAGACCAAGGACGAAGCAATGAGCGATCCTACGCTCAATAAGAGCGACGAGGGAGCCATGTGCGCTATTGAATGATAAACAAGGCTTTTAAGGAACGATGGTCGCTTGAAGTTCGAGATGTCGAGACGAGCGGTGGAGAAGATCTAGGAACGCAGCCGAAAAAGATTCCAGCTGATCGCTATTTAGGTGAAGAATAGAAGACACTGTTGATTGCAAAGAATGGATTTGACACCGTCCAGGGTGTAGTCTAGCAATAGCTGGTAAGAAAGGAAGGTGGGCAGAATCGATCTGCGATGATGAATTGAAGAATGAGAGAATGTAAAGGCCTGAGATCGGCCAGCTTAAAAGAAGAAATAACGAAAGGGAATGTTTCAAGATGAAGAAAAGATTGAGTATGTGAGACCCATGGCAACAAAGGTAACGGGAGATGCCAATAATATAGCAACGAGGGCAAGAATGCTCGACCCATTTAGCCGCGCCTGGTCTGTGCTTGTCATTGCCTGCAAAAATAATGCCAATATTATTATTGTCACCATGGTCAATGAGCTGGCGCCCCATTATTGCCATACTCTAATAATCCCAAGGTGCCATCGACATGTCAATAGCGGCTTGGGATTGGAGGATCCCTCATGCTAGTCTGTTGTCGAGACCAGGCCCAGAAGGCCGAGACGAACCGTCATGAAATCACTCACTTGAGGAGAGGGGCATAAGGTACACCATAAAGGGTGACGAATGCTGGCTGCTCAGTATGGCATTCGTCGAGACTCGAGCTCTTTCATTTTTCCCAATCTTCTGGAGTATGCAGAAGTGGGCGGCGATGAGGCACGGCATTGGTGTGGTGGATATGTGGTCAGCAATTCTGAAACAGGTGCAGCCTCCAATAAGCATGGAGAAGTAGGTAGTTGAGACAGGGGAGGACCTTTTTTTGTCCACGCGAAAAGGACGGCTGTTTCGCAGTGTTGTGGTGAAACAATGGAGACGAATAACAGCGGCTCGCAATTGTCAATCACCATTGTCCTTTTCCTCCATAACATTTAGAGTGCTTTCGACTTTTGTCATCGGTAGTACAGATAGAAGCAATAATATGACCACAATCTACATTCTGGACAACTCAGCATGACTCGTGAGTCCTGGTAGGAGGGCGAGATGCTCACTGTCGGGCAGACAACTTTGCAACTTTGCCGATATTGCCATGAATCGACAATTAAGACACCGGGCGAGTGGCAATTGAGAATGCTTCTCGCCGGGAGTCAGGGAACGGACATTACAACCAATCAATGACTTGTTCGACACGCTGAGTCTAGACCCTTTAGTGGAGCGACCGACCGTGACGCCGTCGGTCTTGGGTGGATATAACGCGAAGCGGCCATCTCACCTGGGAGACGGACGACATGTGAAAGAGGCCGGCAATTGGCATTTTTGCTCGACGGGATGGCGGCAGTGAAAAGTGATGGATCTCGAGAGTCAAATTCCTGTGGATGGATCAAGGAAAGCCTATCCAATGAGGTGTTCGTGATTCGCGCAATGTAAGACGAGCGACGATCTCATCAAACTGAGGAATTTGGGCGAAGATAGTAAACATCACGTGATACCGCTCGACTCAAAGCGACAATCAGCCACAGTAACTATACAGCCACAAGTGACAACAGTTGACTCGAAGAACTATCCAGAGAAAATTCCTGTCCTGAGAGGAAGCAGTATCCTAAGAGTATACTACCCAATCGAGTATCATGTTCAATCAATAGTCTTCCTTGAAATAATTCTACAATGCAGTGGATCTCCTTAGTCATATGTTGACGCCTCCCACCGGATATATATCCATTCTGATACTCATGCACATTAAACTTATTGACAAAACAGCCATGTGGATAACGTTAATCTTAAGTTCGTAAATCTTTGTAAAACCCAGCTCTCTATTACCGTAGCAGAACTTGGCCACATATCCTGTGCCATACCACCATGTTCTTGGACCTTCGTGGATTGTTATGCCAGATTCTGGCAGCCATCTAGATGCTTTTTGCAGCACCCTGACTAGATATTGGGCTGGAAAGGCAATTCCATCATGCAAGCCTTATGAACACATAGCTACATGAATGGCCTCTTCCACATCCTTACGACGGAAACCCGGCGTCCGGCCAAGGCAGATGCCCGTCTTTAACAACTCTAATGTTCGTCAGTAGTATGAAAACACTAAGGGGAGGAACAGATGCTGACCTTGAATTAAACGTGCCGCGTTCACTACGTTTCGCTTATTACTGGAGTTGTTCGTATCGCCCACGACAAATGCAACTTCTTTTTCCAGGAGAAATCCCTCTAGATCCTGTATATCAAACCACTCACCATCAAGCTCATGCTGGACCTCCTGCGGTAGCTCTGACGTGGGATCTTGGATGTTCTCCCATCGCGGCAGAGTTTCGTTGGAGCTTGCCTTTGTCTTGCGAGGATAGTGGGTACCAGCGCCACCGATTTTGAAGTATGGTATCTCTTTCCACTCATCCAGGCGCTTCCGACTGGCTTTTGCATGCAAGCAGGCTTCAAAGTAAGAGGTTACACGTTTCCTATCCATCAAGCGAAGGAGAAATCGAAATGGTCTCTGTAAAATGTCCATGCCAACAGCGGTATCGCTGAGAGCTGAGTAGCCTTCATAGAGACACGCAAAATGAAGCCGTTCAATAAAGGCGCTCAGATCCAGGGAAGGTGCCTCGTAGGGATACTTATCGTCTGCTGTTCCCCTGAAGCCGGTAGCTTGTAGCGTCCCCGAATCTTCGCTTTCAGTAGATTCTCTACAAGGAGGCGACGTTGCGAGAGAGGTTTGCCTGCGCTGAACCTCCATTTCCTCTGAAGACGAGTGGCTTTCTTCGCTGGGGGATGACACGGTTGTAGCGATATTTTGATCTCCTGTCATGTTGGCTCCTTTTGCCAAAGATAGACAAAGCTGTACAGTGTCCCGTAAACGGAGGGTCAAGCGAGGATCGGAGGCGAGGACCTCGGATTGGATCAGCTCATCGCTAAATGACAAAAAAGCTGCGCTGATCTGCTCCACTGCACTCTCAAGCTTAAGAACGCGGCTTTGGAGGGAAGAAACGCTGGCTTCCTTGCGGGAACGATAGGCCCGTTGTGCTAGTCGAATTTGCATTCGACGTCGCTGCCCGGTCAGCTTGATAAGCAGAATGCTAACTAGAGCAAGCTAATACGAGTGTTGACGCACTTCATGAGGATCTTCTCCTTCGCCAGCTGACTTGCGAGGTCGCCCTCGTTTTCTTGAGAGCGAGCCATCCGTGGGATCGATATCTGTTCTGGTTCGTTTCGAGGACTTATGTTTGGACGCTTCGGGCTGCTGATCCCCACCAGGCGGATCTTCCAGATAAAAGCCGCCGTAGAGTTGCGTTCGAGGGTGAGGTGTCGCTGTTTCTGGACTAATAGAGCGTTCTGGGAGTAAGTATGAGGATGCAGACAGAAGCGAAGTGATTTTGTTGGCACCCAGGAGATCCGGTACAACTGATCGACTGCGGCTGGACAGCACCAGATTCTGATGAACCTCCTCCCAGGTCAGTAAGGGAAACCCTTGCTCAGACATTGTAGATTTGTTGAGATCGTCTTCTCTGGTCGGCATATGAGCTCCAGAGCTACGGAATGAGCTCAGTAGAACTGTGGTGAAAGTCAGTCATGCAATGCAGGTATCTGCTGGAAGGTGATCAATATGTTTTATCCTTTCAGTGCCATGATAAAGTTCGACAACACCATCAGCTGGATGCTCCCCCATCAGGAAGTGGCTTGATTGGTTTGTCGTCGTATGGGCCTCGGCCCGATCACTAATCACAAAGAGACCCTCTACCGAAGTGCAACGGCAGGCTTTCCCCTTTACGAGTGATGATCTCCTGTCAACATGTCATTCATCAATAATAGACTTTAATTTAAACCAATTGAATTGATGTTGTTGATTGATGAACAGCGAAAGTCACAGCTTTCCACAGTGATGTCTGGAATCTCCTCGGATGAATAGTCGAATGTAGCATCGATCTAGATCCATGCGCCCCAGACCGAGTCACATGGAGCATTTCTTGCCATCAGGTCATATGGAAGGAAGCCCAGCAAACCCTGTGGTGATATGATTCTCCCGGAAGGTTGTTGACTGGTTCAAGCATCCAGTGATCTCCAGTCTCTGCGAGAGAAGAAGAGCATGAGCAAGGTGGGGTACCACGACGCCAAGAGCCTAAGACGGCAAACTGGTCATCATCGCAAGCATGTAGACGTTTATGGACACTTCGCATCTCAAGGCTAAACACGAACTACTCTAGTTATCATCAATATGGTCGTTGTAGCTGTCGCCGGTGGCACTGGGGGAGTTGGTAAAACGATTGTCGAGACCTTGGTGGGGAATTCCGAGCACCAAGCCATTGTGTTGACTCGCAGCGTAAGCCCCCGCGGCAACTTATTATTGATGGGTTGTTGACCATAGTCTCATCATTTGATCCAGGAACCCACAGCAGATCCTGCTTTGGAAAGAACTCGACAAGTGCAGGTAGACTACGATGATATTCCCTCTCTTGTCCAAGTTCTGAAGCAGCATGCTATCCACACCATCATATCCGCAATTGGGATCTTCGATGCCACGACCAGTCAATCTCAGTTAAATCTCATCCAGGCTGCGGAGAAATCCAACGTCACGAAGAGATTCATTCCTAGCGAATACTCTTTTATTCAGACCAAAGAGTATTTCACCTCTTACTGATGTACTGTTGCCTGTTGTCGTTTTCTAATTCGACGTACCAGACTGCTCCCCATTGACCCCAGCATCCAACATTGGCTCGATGCCGCTGAGCTCCTCCGGAAAAGTCACCTTCAGTATACGCGGGTCATACCCGGCTTTTTCATGGACTACTGGGGCATGCCTGTGGTACGCACGAATCTCACACCCTGCACCTTTGGCATCAACATTCAGCGCTGCCAGGCTGCCATCCCGGGCGACGGAAACGACGTGATCTGCATGACCTATACATACGATATGGCAGCATTCCTGATCAGGTTATTGGATGTTGCGGACTGGCCTGAATTCAGCATTATTGTCGGCGACGAGGTCACGTACAATCAGCTTCTGGCGATGGCCGAGGAGATTCGAGGTCAGTGATTTCATCGATTGTTTCCTTTTGCTAAAACTAAACCAATGCAGGTGTGAAGTTCCAGGTCACTTATGATAGTAAAGGAAGTATCAAGGACGGGCAGGTCACTATTCCTCCCATGCCCGAAGGGAATCTGTCCTCCTCAGAGGAGCTGAAAGAGATGACTGCCTTGGTCAGCCGACTGACGATAGCCGGTGTTTTCAAGCTACCAGATGAAAATCGACTGAACGATAAATTCCCTGACATACAACCAGTAAAGATGAAGCAATTCCTACAATGTGTCTGGAAAGACTACAAAGGAACCAAATAGCATTCGAATAACGTTACAGATTTGATATACAAGTGTCATCGATTGCATTCATCGCATCATTTCGTGACAGCGCTCATCTCCGGCACTGCATTAGGACAAGCGCTTTGTACTGGAGACACCAGAGTCTCCGTATCGCACAACATCAGGCAGATCCTCTTCGCCAGGGCCCTCATTGTACTTGTTCGCAGTCTGGGGCTTTGCGTGACGCAGCCGGTCACCGCGTAGAATGTTGCTCTTGTCAATGGCCTCTCTCTCGTCGTCGGCTGGCGGGGAACACTTGGTCAGTCGCTCAGAACCATCATGGTTCCTGAAATAGAGTACGTACCAAGCTGCTGGTCCGAGTTCGAGTAGGGAGGCTGCATGGGATCCTCGTAGTCGGCCTCGTCGGCCTGAACGGGGACCTGGCTGCGGAGCTCAGGGCGTGTCTCGCCGACGTAGGAGTTGTCAATAACGTCGGCTGAGACGGGCGAGGGGTCGTTCTCGGCCTCGTATCTGTCCTCAGCTTCTCTTTCGGCACGGTTGGACATCTTGACTATAGTTTTGGTCGAGTGTTGGTGGTTGAGACGTTGCAGTAGGACAAGATTGCAGGTGCGGTGGCAGTGGATAAGTTACTGGTGATGCACCGATGACAATGCTCGGGATACCGTGGGTATATATGTGTTTCCAGAGTTCCGCAAGTCCCAGCATCGCCATGCTGACATCAAGGTGTTGTCAACGTGTTGTCATCATGGATGTTGAGTTTTCGATTGAGTTCTGAGGCGTCAGTTTCCACCTACGACCGACTACCTCCAATGTTTCATATTCGAAGCTTGGTCTAGTGGGGATCTTACAGACAAACTGCCGGTACGTCGATCACCTGGACCACTTATCAATCAGTATATGTTCAATATCAACAACTGACTTTCGACATCGATGTAGCTATACACAGAATCAAACAACGTAACAAGCCTACCATATCTTACGATGCATATTCATCTGAGATCATCGTCTATCCGATCGGTCAACGATTGATCATTCCCAATTCCCATACTCTGCTCATAACGGACACAACCAGACAAGCAACACCCATCACCAGGTCGAGGTGGCGATATGACGCATCTCTACATCAACCCGGACTCATCCGCCGGCCAGACCTAACCAACACATAATAATCTTCAATAACCACTTCTCCGGGTGGTGGGGCATCCACCAGGAGCGAAACCTGTTTAGTGCTTGAACCTGCCAGGTGTAAGATAGCGTTTCGATGCCGCAGTTGATACATCTATATCAAACTCGTCGGATCATCTCCATCTCCACCAAACCAACCAATCAGAGACAACATCAGCAATGTCATACTCAAGGGAAAACAACGAAGTCTCCGCTTCTGGAGAGGACAGGGTGAATGCTATGCGTGGCTACAAGGCGTGAGTATACTCTCCCTTCGTCTCCAATGGATATAATACGGATATGGATAATCTGATGCTGGTCAAGTACACTCAAAAATCCCCGCGTCTCAGACGAAGCAAAGCAGCACGCCAAAGACGTGCTAGATAATGAGCTCCATGGGGACCAGCCGCGGCATGATCTGTATGCTATCCGGGGGCAGAATAAAGAGCCGAACCGAGTGGCGGGTGGGCTGAAGGCGTGAGTTTACTTGCACTTGCACTATGCTCTGAAGGGGAGGTGGCTGACGTGATGTGTGGGTTTAGTGCGCAGAGGAATCCGCGGGTGAAGGAGAGAGGAAAGGAGAGCGCTTCGGAGAAATTGGATGCGTTGGGACGGGCGAGGGATGAGCAGGCGCAGCAGGATCAATCGCAGGAGCAGCCGGAGGAGTAGATTGGATTTTTACTAGATTGTGATGTATAGACTTGAATAGAGTTGCGTTGTTCCTTGGGTTAAATCTTGCCAAAGACTCCATAACGAGCAGCGATGCTAATTCTAATCTATCTGTCTATCTATCTATCTATCTATTCAGAAGATGGATTGGGATTGATCACATCGTCAGGCCATTTACGGAACATATCCGCTAGATGGTCAATTGGTGCAGCCAGCAGCCCGACCACCGTCTCGAAAGGAGGTTTGTTCGGGGTGTTGGGATGCGACCGGGTGGGAACAAACATCTTCGTTCGGCCAAACGACTTGGACAGGCTCTCACTCTCCTTGGGGGTGATTGCGTCCTCCAGCTTGACAAAGTCAATGGTTTCCTCTTCCTTGATGTGCTTCTCGAGGTCTACCATCATAGACTTGAGGATCGGCATGAAGGATGCATCGGAGGGGTGCATGTCCTGGAACTTTTGAAGCTTTTCTTTAATCTGTACAGGAATCAGTGGTGAAGATAGAAGATCGACTAGCAGATTGTGCCCGTACAGTCTGATGTTCTTCACGGTCCTTATCGGCCGTTGCAGTGCCGTTTGGGAGATATTTCTCGAGTGCAGGATAGACGACCAGCTCTTCGCCTATCGCATGGCGGGCGAGTTCCCAGGTGAACTTGTTCTGGAAGCGGATTTGCTCATCAGTATTTCCGGAGCTCACGATGATGTTGTAGTATTCTTCGAGCTCTCGGTGGTCCTTTTTGATCGCATCCATAAGGCGGGCCATGTTGATTGTTTAGAATTAACGATTGCTTCCAGTACAGCGATGTGCATGTTGACATTTCTATTCAGGAATAGAACTGCATTAAAAGACAGTCGACAAAAATGCCTCTGTCGCGACCATGGGTTATAGAACAATGTAAACATCACGACACCAGCAACTGAGCATCAACGCGAGAAAATTCATTGTCTGGTACTCCGTAGTCATAAAGTTGTTGACAGTATCCTCTTGATCCTGGTTCCCATCGCAGACAGTGTTTGCTTGGCCCCTGGTCGAAAGCACGGGGCCGATCCTGGAATGTCGGTCATTGGGTAGTAAGCTGTGAGGATATCACAGCGAGTCAGGGGCTGCGCATACGATTGGAGGCATGAAATGCTCGGATCGACGGAAGAGTGGCGCTTTTGGGCGTTTTGTCATACTTACACCGACAGGGAAAATGCAGCGAATTGGACCCTGAGTTGTGATGCGTAGTTGTAATCCCAGAACAACAACAATAACTGCCAGAGTCACGGAGAGACTGAGGGCTGACAGGCTGGGCACAGGTACGCGGACACCCCACCATCCACCCATGGAAGGATTGACAACAATCCGGATCGGGTTATGGGGAACAATCTTGGCCAACCGGGGCTTTATCCGACGCGCCCCAAGAGTCTAGAATGGATCGATGACCGCTTGATGGGAGTCTTTCTCCGCTCATTCCTTTCAGGCTAGACCACCTAAGGCTAATAAAATCCCTCGAAAAGTCAGTCAAAGTTACATCTTGGCCTTGTTGCGCCCTGGAACGGAGTAACGACGATTTCTGCCTGACGTAATTCGGATGTATAACCCGCCTGTCATTCGGCGTTCCTTGAGTGCGATGTGTTGGCGGCAAGAACTGGTGCCTGACAGAACACACAAGCGATCTGACCATTGCTGTGGGTAGTAATGCATACAATATTCGTGTTGCTTTCCTATTGTTCGTGCGTTGGCATTCCGAACATGGTGGGGTGTCCAAATTGTCCGTACAGCCTCGTTGGTATGGAGGTCTACGGACACCTAGGCAGGCACTCACTATATTTGGCTTTATTTCCCCCGCGCCCTCTTGGGCTGGAAACATTTCCAGATGATACTTCCTGTTCTTGACACTGGTGTTTTGATCTGAACTGAGTTTCAAAGTCGTCCAAGTCGTGGTCTTGTGCCTTGGGTTGAGCCCTCGCGTGACGGATCACATTCGCGTCGCCCATTTGTCACATTCGGCGCATTTGCAGCTGCTGCCTGTGGATTGATTAGAAAAAGAGCCGATCTAAACATCTGAGCGCCGCTGATCATTCGCCATGGCGACTACATATGCATATGAAAGGTGAGTCGAGAATCCGCGAACCCCATTCTCCTATTTCCCAGATCTCAACTAAATGTTATATCCTGTTGCCCAGATTCCCTTTTCACGAACCAGGATCAGGACCAGACTCCCATTTCACAACGCCTGAGAGCTCTGTGATCCGAAACTCTACAGCATACGAATCACACCACAACGACGGTCTACAAAGGTCCAGCATGGGCAAATGCCTCTTACAATGGTTCTGGTCGACACTGATGATCGACGGCCCCAGCACTCAGGATAGCCAGGCTAAGTCCTCGGATCTTCGACATGGCAAGAATCATGCCCAAAAACGAAAGGGCAGCACATTTACTACACAAGAAACCTCTACAGCTGAGCAATCTCGTGATGATACGGACGAGGAGAATCCTGCATGTAAAGCCTGTCGAACATGGGGAGTAGCTTGTGACAGGCAGCAGCCGCGATGCTCGCACTGTCTTGATCA